>NW_027311889.1:1837500-1842500 GCF_040954645.1 Diabrotica undecimpunctata | reverse complement strand
CGTGTGTAAGTGTGTGTGTATGTGTGTGTGTCTGTTTGGCTTGCAGAGATAAGAATACGGCCGAGGCAAGGAGGCCCTGCCTGTCGTGAGAGGCGACTAATAGGTAGGATTAGAGAGGTGAAGAATGTATGTGTGTGCGTATGTGCGTGTTTGTGTGTGTGTGAGTGTATGTGTGTGTGCGTGTGTGCGTGCGTGTGTGCATGTGTGTGTGAGTGTGTGTGTGTGTATGTGTGTGTGTGTGTCCCTTCGCTCGCAGAGATAAGAAAAAAGCGGTGGCAAGAAGGCCATGCCTGTCGTAAGAGGCGACTAATGGATAGGAGTCGAGAGGTGGAGAGTGTGTGCGTGTGCGGGTGCGTGTGCGTGTTTGTGTGTGTGCGTGTGTGTGTGTCCGTTTGGCTTGCAGAGATAAGAACACGGCTGTGGCAAGAAGTCCCTGCCTGTCGTAAGAGGAGAATAATGGGTAGGAGTCGAAAGGTGAAGAGTGTATGTGTGTGTGTGCGTGTGTGCGTGTGTGTGTGTGCGTGTGTGAGTATGTGTGTGTATTAGTTCGGCTTGCAGAAATAAGAACACGACCGAGGCAAGCAGGCCCTGCCTATCGTAATAGGCGACTAATAGGTAGGAGTAGAGAGTTGAAGAGTGTATGTGTGTGTGTGCGTGTGTGCGTGTGTGTGTGAGTGTGTGAGTATGTGTGTGTGTCCGTTCGGCTTGCAGAGATAAAAACACCCCTAAGGTAAGAAGGCCCTGCCTGTCGTAAGAGGCGACTAATAGGTAGGAGTCGAGAGGTGGAGAGTGTGTGCGTGTGCGTGTGCGTGTGTGCGTGTGTAAGTATGTGTGTGTGTGTCCGTTCGTCTTGCAGAAATAAGAACACGGCCGAGGCAAGAAGGCCCTGCCTGTCGTGAGAGGCGACTAATAGGTAGGATTAGAGAGGTGAAGAATGTATGTGTGTGTGCGTGTGTGCGTGCGTATGTGCGTGTGTGTGTGAGTGTGTGTGTGTATGTGTGTGTGTGTCCCTTCGCTCGCAGAGATAAGAAAAAAGCGGTGGCAAGAAGGCCATGCCTGTCGTAAGAGGCGACTAATGGATAGGAGTCGAGAGGTGGAGAGTGTGTGCGTGTGCGTGTGCGTGTGCGTGTGTGTGTGTGTGCGTGTGTGTGTGTGTGTCCGTTTGGCTTGCAGAGATAAAAACACGGCCGTGGCAAGAAGTCTCTGCCTGTCGTAAGAGGAGAATAATGGGTAGGAGTCGAGAGGTGAAGAGTGTATGTGTGTGTGCGTGTGTGCGTGCGTGTGTGAGTGTGTGTGTGTATGTGTGTGTGTCAGTGTGTGTGTGTGTGTCCGGTCGGCTCGCAGAGATGAGAACACGGCCGTGGCAAGAAGGCACTGCCTGTCGTTAAGAGGCAACTAACGGGTAGGAGTCGAGAGGTGAAGAGTGTATGTGTGTGTGTGTGCGTGTGTGCGTGTGTGTGCGTGTGTGTGTGTATATGTTTGTGTCTGTTTGGCTTGCAGAGATAAGAATACGGCCGAGGCAAGAAGGCCCTGCATCTTGTAAGGGGCGACTAATAAGTAGGAGTCGAGAGGTGAAGAGTGTATGTGTGTATGCGTGTGTGCGTGTGTGCGTGTGTGAGTATGTGTGTTTGTTAGTTCGGCTTGCAGAGATAAGAGCACAACCGAGGCAAGAAGGCCCTGCCTATCGTAAGAGGCGACTAATAGGTAGGAGTCGAGAGGTGAAGAGTGTATGTGTGTGTGCGTGTGTGCGTGTATGTGTGTTTGTGCGTGTGTGAGTGTGTGTGTATGAGTGTGTGTGTCCGTTCGGCTTGCAGAGATATGAATACGGCCGGGGCAAGAAGGCCCTGCCTCTCGTAAGAGGCGACTAAAAGGTAGGGGTCGAGAGGTGAGGAGTGTATGTGTGTGTGTGTGTGTGAGTGGGTGTGTTTGTCCGCTCGGCTCGCAGAGATAAGATTACGGCCGTGGCAAGAAGGCCCTACCTGTCTTAAGAGGCGGCTAATGGATAGGAGTCGAGAGGTGGAGAGTGTGTGCGTGTGCGTGTGCGTGTGCATGGATGCGTGTGTGTGCGTGTGTGCGTGTGTGTGTGTGTTTGTGTGTGCGTGTGTGTGTGTCCGTTCGGCTTGCAGAGATAAGAACACGGCCGTGGCAAGAAGTCCCAGCCTGTCGTAAGAGGAGAATAATGGGCCGAAGTCGAGAGGTGAATAGTGTATGTGTGCTTGCGTGTGTGTGTTTGTGTGTGAGTGTGTGTGTGTGTCCTTTCGGCTCGCAGAGATAAGAATGCGTTCGTTGCAGGAAGGCTCTGCCTGTCTTAAGAGGCGACTAATGGATAGCACTCGAGAGGTGGAGAGTGTGTGCGTGTGCGTGTGCGTTTGCGTGTGTGCGTTTGTGCCTGTGTGCGTGTGTTTGTGTATGCGTGTGTGTGTGTCCGGTCAGCTCGCTGAAATGAGAACACGGCCGTGGCAAGAAGGCCCTGCCTGTCGTAAGAGGCGACTAATGGGTAGGAGTCGAGAGGTGAAGAGTGTATGTGTGTGTGTACGTGTGTGCGTGTGTGTGTGCGTGTGTGAGTATGTGTGTGTGTCCGTTCGGCTTGCAGAGATAAGAACACGGCCGTGGCAAGAAGTCCCTGCCTGTCGTAAGCGGCGACTAATGCGTAGGAGTCGAGTGGTGAAGAGTGTATGTGTGTAAGTGCGTGTGTGCGTGTGTGTGCGTGTGTGAGTGTGTGTGTCCGGTCGGCTCGCAGTGATAAGGACACGTCCGTGCCAAGAAGGCCCTGCCTGTCGTAAGCGGCGACTAATGCGTAGGAGTCGAGTGGTGAAGAGTGTATGTGTGTAAGTGCGTGTGTGCGTGTGTGTGCGTGTGTGAGTGTGTGTGTGTGTCCAGTCGGCTCTCAGAGATAAGAACACGGCCGTGGCAAGAAGGCCCTGCCTTTCGTAAGAGGCGACTAATGGGTAGGAGTCGGGATTTGAAGAGTGTATGTGTGTGTGAGTGTGCGTGTGTGTGCGTGTGTGAGTGTGTGTGTGTATTTGTGTGTGTGAGTGTGTGTGTGTCCAGTCGGCTCGCAGAGATAAGAACACGGCCGTGGCAAGAAGGCCCTGCCTGTCGTAAGAGGCGACTAATGGGTAGGAGTCGAGAGGTGAAGAGTGTATATGTGTGTGCGTATGTGCGTGTGTGTGCGTGTGAGAGTGTGTGTGTATGTGTGTGTGTGTCGGTTAGACTTGCAGAGATAAGAGCACGACCGAGGCAAGAAGGCCCTGCCTATCGTAAGAGGCGACTAATAGGTAGGAGTCAAGAGGTGAAGAGTGTATGTGTGTGTGCGTGTGTGCGTGTGTGTGTGTGTATGTGTGTGTGTATCCCTTCGGCTCGCAAAGATAAGAATACGTCCGTGGCAAGAAGGCCATGCTTGCTGTAAGGAGCGACTAATGAGTAGGAGTCGAGAGGTGAAGCGTGTATGTGTGTATGTGTGCAAGTGTGTGTGTGTGTGTCCGTTCGGCTCGCAGAGATAGGTATACGTCCGTGGCAAGAAGGCCCTGCCTGTCTTAAGAGGCGACTAATGGATAGGAGTCGAGAGGTGGAGAGTGTGTGCGTGTGCGTGTGCGTGTGGGTGCGTGTGTAAGTGTGTGTGTATGTGTGTGTGTCTGTTTGGCTTGCAGAGATAAAAATACGGCAGAGGCAAGAAGGCCCTGCCTCTTGTACTGGGCGACTAATAAGTAGGAGTCGAGAGGTGAAGAGTGTATGTGTGTGTGTCTGTGCGTGTGTGCGTGTGTGTGTGCGTGTGTAAGTATGTGTGTGTATTAGTTCGGCTTGCAGAAATAAGAACACGACCGAGGCAAGCAGGCCCTGCCTATCGTAATAGGCGACTAATAGGTAGGAGTCGAGAGGTGAAGAGTGTATGTGTGTGTGTGCGTGTGTGCGTGTGTGTGTGAGTGTGTGAGTATGTGTGTGTGTCCGTTCGGCTTGCAGAGATAAGAACACCCCCAAGGCAAGAAGGCCCTGCCTGTGGTAAGAGGCGACTAATAAGTAGGAGTCGAGAGGTGAAGAGTGTATGTGTGTGTGTGTGCGTGTGTGCGTGTGTGTGTGCGTGTGTAAGTATGTGTGTGTGTGTGTCCGTTCGTCTTGCAGAAATAAGAACACGGCCGAGGCAAGAAGGCCCTGCCTGTCGTGAGAGGCGACTAATAGGTAGGATTAGAGAGGTGAAGAATGTATGTGTGTGTGCGTGTGTGCGTGCGTATGTGCGTGTGTGTGTGTGAGTGTGTGTGTGTATGTGTGTGTGTGTGTCCCTTCGCTCGCAGAGATAAGAAAAAAGCGGTGGCAAGAAGGCCATGCCTGTCGTAAGAGGCGACTAATGGATAGGAGTCGAGAGGTGGAGAGTGTGTGCGTGTGCGTGTGCGTGTGGGTGCGTGTATAAGTGTGTGTGTATGTGTGTGTGTCTGTTTGGCTTGCAGAGATAAAAATACGGCAGAGGCAAGAAGGCCCTGCCTCTTGTAATGGGCGACTAATAAGTAGGAGTCGAGAGGTGAAGAGTGTATGTGTGTGTGTGTGCGTGTGTGCGTGTGTGTGTGCGTGTGTGAGTATGTGTGTGTATTAGTTCGGCTTGCAAAAATAAGAACACGACCGAGGCAAGCAGGCCCTGCCTATCGTAATAGGCGACTAATAGGTAGGAGTCGAGAGGTGAAGAGTGTATGTGTGTGTGTGCGTGTGTGCGTGTGTGTGTGAGTGTGTGAGTATGTGTGTGTGTCCGTTCGGCTTGCAGAGATAAGAACACCCCCAAGGCAAGAAGGCCCTGCCTGTGGTAAGAGGCGACTAATAAGTAGGAGTCGAGAGGTGAAGAGTGTATGTGTGTGTGTGTGCGTGTGTGCGTGTGTGTGTGCGTGTGTAAGTATGTGTGTGTGTGTGTGTGTCCTTTCGTCTTGCAGAAATAAGAACACGGCCGAGGCAAGAAGGCCCTGCCTGTCGTGAGAGGCGACTAATAGGTAGGATTAGAGAGGTGAAGAATGTATGTG
>NW_027311889.1:1792500-1832500 GCF_040954645.1 Diabrotica undecimpunctata | reverse complement strand
TGCCTGTCGTATGAGGAGAATAATGGGTAGGAGTCGAGAGGTGAAGAGTGTATGTGTGTGTGTGCGTGTGTGCGTGCGTGTGTGAGTGTGTGTGTATGTGTGTGTGTCAGTGTGTGTGTGTGTCCGGTCGGCTCGCAGAGATGAGAACACGACCGAGGCAAGAAGGCCCTGCCTATCGTAAGAGGCGACTAATAGGTAGGTGTCGAGAGGTGAAGAGTGTATGTGTGTGTGTGCGTGTGTGCGTGTGTGTGTGCGTGTGTAAGTGTATGTGTGTGCGTGTGTGCGTGCGTGTGTGCGTGTGTGTGTGCGTGTGTGCGTGCGTGTTTGCGCGTGTGTGTGTGTGTGTTTGTGAGTGTGTGTGTGTGTGTATATGTGTGTGTGTGTCCCTTCGGCTCGCAGACATAAGAAAACAGCCGTGGCAAGAAGGCCATGCCAGTCGTAAAGGGCGACTAATGGGTAGGAGTCGAGAGGTGAAGAGTGTATGTGTGTGTGTGTGTGCGTGTGTGCGTGTGTGTGTGAGTACGTGTGTGTGTATGTGTGTGTGTATCCCTTCGGCTCGCAGAGATAAGAATACGTCTGTGGCAAGAAGGCCATGCTTGCTGTAAGGAGCGACTAATTGGTAGGAGTCGAGATGTGAAGCGTGTATGTGTGTGTGTGTGTGTGTGTGTGTGTGTGTGTGTGTGTGTGTGTGTGTGTGCAAGTGTGTGTGTGTGTCCGTTCGGCTCGCAGAGATAGGAATACGTCTGTGGCAAGAAGGCCCTGCCTGTCTTAAGAGGCGATTAATGGATAGGAGTCGAGGGGTGGAGAGTGTATGTGTGTGTGTGAGTGTGTGCGTGTGTGTGTGCGTGTGTGAGTGTGTGTGTGTCCGGTCGGCTCGCAGAGATAAGAACACGTCCGTGCTAAGAAGGCCCTGCCTGTCGTAAGCGGTGACTAATGGGTAGAAGTCGAGAGGTGAAGAGTGTATGTGTGTGTGTGCGTGTGTGCGTGTGTGTGCTTGTGTGAGTGTGTGTGTGTGTCCTGTCGGCTCGCAGAGATAAGACCACGGCCGTGGCAAGAAGGCCCTGCCTGTCGTAAGAGGCGACTAATGGGTAGGAGTCGAGAGGTGAAGAGTGTATGTGTGTGTGTGCGTGTGTGCGTGTGTGTGCGTGTGTGAGTGTGTGTGTGTATTTGTGTGTGTGAGTGTGTGTGTGTCCAGTAGGCTCGCAGAGATAAGAACACGGCCGTGGCAAGAAGGCCCTGCCTGTCGTAAGAGGCGACTAATGGGTAGGAGTCGAGTGGTGAAGAGTGTATATGTGTGTGTGTGCGTGTGTGCGTGTGTGTGCGTGTGTGATTGTGTGTGTATGTTTGTGTGTCCGTCTGGCTTGCAGAGATGAGAATACGGCCAAGCCAAGAAGACCCTGCCTTTTGTAAGGGGCGACTAATAGGTAGGAGACGAGAGGTGAAGAGTGTATGTGTGTATGCGTGTGTGCGTGTGTGTGTGCGTATGTGAGTATGTGTGTGTGTCCGTTTGGCTTGCAGAGATAAGAATACGGCCAAGGCAAGAAGGCCCTGCCTCTTGTAAGGGGCGACTAATAGGTAGGAGTCGAGAGGTGAAGAGTGTATGTGTGTGTGCGTGTGTGTGTGTGAGTGTATGTGTGTGTGCGTGTGTGATCGTGTGTGTGTGTGTGTGTGAGTGTGTGTGTGTGTATGTTTGTGTGTGTGTCCCTTCGGCCCGCAGAGATAAGAAAACAGCGGTGGCAAGAAGGACATGCCTGTCGTAAGGGGCGACTAATGGGTAGGAGTCGAGAGGTGAAGAGTGTATGTGTGCGTGCATGTGTACGTGTGTGTGTGAGTGTGTGTGTATGTGTATGTGTGTCCCTTCGGCTCGCAGAGATAAGAAATCAGCGGTTTCAAGAAGGCCATGCCTGTCGTAAGAGGTGACTAATGGGTAGGAGTCGAGAGGTGAAAAGTGTATGTGTGTGTGTGTATGCGTGTGTAAGTGTGTGCGTGTGTGCGTGCATGTGTGAGTGTGTGTGTGTGTATGTGTGTGTGTAAGTGTGTGTGTCCGGTTGGCTCGCAGGGATAAGAACACGGCCGTGGCAAGAAGGCCCTGCCTGTCGTAAGAGGCGACTAATGGGTAGGAGTCGAGAGGTGAAAAGTGTATGTGTGCGTGCGTGTGTGTGTGAGTGTGTGTGTATGTGTGTGTCCCTTCGGCTCGCAGAGATAAGAAAACAGCGGTGGCAAGAAGGCCATGCCTGTCGTAATGGGCGACTAATGGGTAGGAGTCGAGAGGTGAAAAATGTATGTGTGCGTGCGTTTGTGCGCGTGTGTGTGTGCGTGTGTGTGTGTATGTGTGTGTGTGTGTGTGTGTCCCTTCGTCTCGCAGAGATAAGAAAACAGCGGTGGCAAGAAGGCCATGCTTGTCGTAAGAGGCGACTAATGGGTAGGAGTCGAGAGGTAAAGAGTGTAATTGTGTGTGTGTGTGTGCGTGTGTGTGTGTGTGCGTGTGTGCGTGCTTGTGTGTGTGAGTGTGTGTGTCCGTTCAGCTTGCAGAGATAAGAATACGGCCGGGGCAAGAAGGCCCTGCCTGTCGTAAGTGGCGACTAATAGGTAGGAGTCGAGAGGTGAGGAGTGTATGTGTGTTTGTGCGTTTGTGTTTGCGTGTGTGAGTGTGTGTGTGTATGTGTGTGTGTCCGTTAGGCTTGCAGAGACAAGAATACGGCCAAGGCAAGAAGGCCCTGCCTCTTGTAAGGGGCGACTAATAGGTAGAAATCGAGAGGTGAAGAGTGTATGTGTGTGTGCGTTTGTGCGTGTGTGTGTGTGAGTGTATGTGTGTGTGCGTGTGTGCGTGCGTGTGTGTGTGTCTGTGAGTGTGTGTGTGTATGTGTGTCCCTTCGGCTCGCAGAGAAAAGAAAACAGCGGTGGCAAGAATGCCATGCCTGTCGTAAGAGGTGACTAATGGGTAAGAGTCGAGAGGTGAAGAGTGTATGTGTGTGTGCGTGTTTGTGTTTGTGCGTTTGTTAGTGTGTGTGTATGTATGTAAGTGTCCGTAACGGCTCGCAGAGATTAGAATACGGTCGAGACGAGAAGGACATGCCAGTCGTAAAATGCGACTAATGGGTAGGAGTCGAGAGGTGAAGAGTGTATTTGTGTGTGTGTGTGCGTGTGTGCGTGCGTGTGTGTGTGAGTGTGTGTATCCGTTCGGCTTGCAGAGATAAAAATACGGCCGTGGCAAGAAGGCCCTGCCTGTCTTAAGAGGCGACTAATGGATAGGAGTCGAGAGGTGGAAAGTGTGTGCGTGTGCGTGTGTGCGTGTGTGCGTGTGTGTGTGTGAGAGTGTGTGTGTCCGTTCGGCTCGCAGAGATAAGAACACGGCCGTGGCAAAAAGTCCCTGAATGTCGTAAGAGGCGACTAATGGGTAGGAGTCGATAGGTGAAGCGTGTATGTGTATGTGTGTGTGCGAGTGTGTGTGTGTGTGTCCGTTCGGCTCGCAGAGATAAGAATACGTCCGTGGCAAGAAGGCCATGCCTGTCGTAAGAGGAGAATAATGGGTAGGAGTCGAGAGGTGAAGAGTGTATATGTGTGTGTGTGTGTGCGTGCGTGTGTATGTTTGTGTGTCCGTTTGGCATGCAGAGATAAGAATACGGCCGAGGCAAAAAGGCCCTGCCGCTTGAAAGGAGCGACTAATAAGTAGGAGTCGAGGGGTGAAGAGTGTATGTGTGTGTGCGTGTGTGTGTGCGTGTGTGAGTATGTGTGTGTGTTAGTTCGGCCTGCAGAGATAAGAACACGACGGAGGCAAGAAGGCCCTGCCTATCGTAAAAGGCGACTAATAGGTAGGAGTCGAGAGGTGAAGAGTGTATGTGTGTGTGTGTGCGTGTGTGCATGTGTGTGTGCGGGTGTGAGTATGTGTGTGTGTCCGTTCGGCTTGCAGAGATAAGAACACGGCCGAGGCAAGGAGGCCCTGCCTATCGTAAGAGGCGACTAATAGGTAGGAGTCGAGAGGTGAAGAGTGTATGTGTGTGTGTGCGTGTGTGCATGTGTGTGTGCGGGTGTGAGTATGTCTGTGTGTCCGTTCGGCTTGCAGAGATAAGAACACGGCCGAGGCAAGAAGGCCCTGCCTATCGTAAGAGGCGACTAATAGGTAGGAGTCGAGAGGTGAAGAGTGTATGTGTGTGTGTGTGCGTGTGTGCATGTGTGTGTGTGTGTGTGAGTGTATGTGTGAGTGTGTGTGTGTCAGTGTGTGTGTGTCCGGTCGGCTCGCAGAGCCGTCTTCTTGCCGTGGCAAGAAGGCCCTGCCTGTCGTAAGAGGAGAATAATGGGTAGGAGTCGAGAGGTGAAGAGTGTATGTGTGTGTGTGCGTGTGTGCATGTGTGTGTGCGGGTGTGAGTATGTGTGTGTGTCCGTTCGGCTTGCAGAGATAAGAACACGGCCGAGGCAAAAAGGCCCTGCCGCTTGAAAGGAGCGATTAATAAGTAGGAGTCGAGAGGTGAAGAGTGTATGTGTGTGTGCGTGTGTGTGTGCGTGTGTGAGTATGTGTGTGTGTTAGTTCGGCCTGCAGAGATAAGAACACGACGGAGGCAAGAAGGCCCTGCCTATCGTAAAAGGCGACTAATAGGTAGGAGTCGAGAGGTGAAGAGTGTATGTGTGTGTGTGCGTGTGTGCATGTGTGTGTGCGGGTGTGAGTATGTGTGTGTGTGTCCGTTCGGCTTGCAGAGATAAGAACACGGCCGAGGCAAGAAGGCCCTGCCTATCGTAAGAGGCGACTAATAGGTAGGAGTCGAGAGGTGAAGAGTGTATGTGTGTGTGTGCGTGTGTGCATCTGTGTGTGTGTGTGTGAGTGTATGTGTGTGTTCGTGTGAGCGTGCGTGTGTGCGTGTGCGTCTGTGTGGATGTTTGTGACTGTGTGTGTGTGTGTGTATCCCTTCGGCTCGCAGAGATAAGAATACGGCCGTGGTAAGAAGGCCATGCCTGCTGTAAGGAGCGACTAATGGGTAGGAGTCGAGAGGTAAAGAGTGTATGTGTGTGTGTGTGCGCGCGTGTGTGTGTGTATGTGTATGTGTGTGTGTGTGTGTGTGTGTGCGTGTTTTTTCTGCTCGCAGAAGTACGAATACGGCCGTGGCAAGAAGGCCATGCCTGCTGTAAGGAGCAACTAATGGGTAGGAGTCGCGAGTTGAAGAGTGTACCTGTGTGTGAGTGTGTGTGTGTGTGTGTGTGTGAGTGTATTTGTGTGTGTGTCCGTTCGGCTTGCAGAGATAAGAATACAGCCGTGGCAAGAAGACCCTGCCTCTTGTAATGGGCGACTAATAAGTAGGAGTCGAGAGGTGAAGAGTGTATGTGTGTGTGTGCGTGTGTGCGTGTGTGTGCGTGTGTGAGTATGTGTGTGTGTCCGTTCGGCTTGCAGAGATAAGAACACGGCCAAGGCAAGAAGGCCCTGCCTGTCGTAAGAGGCGACTAATAGGTAGGAGTCAAGAGGTGAAGAATGTATGTGTGTGTGCGTGTGTACGTGTTTGTGTGTGTGTGAGTGTATGTGTGTGTGCGTGTGTGTGTGCGTGTGTGCGTGTGTGAGTATGTGTGTGTGTGTCCGTTCGTCTTGCAGAAATAAGAACACGGCCGAGGCAAGAAGGCCCTGCCTGTCGTGAGAGGCGACTAATAGGTAGGATTAGAGAGGTGAAGAATGTATGTGTGTGTGTGCGTGTGTGCGTGTTTGTGTGTGTGTGAGTGTATGTGTGTGTGCGTGTATGCGTGCGTGTGTGCGTGTGTGTGTGTGAGTGTGTGTGTGTGTATGTGTGTGTGTGTGCATTTGTGTGTGTGAGTGTGTGTGTCCAGTCGGCTCGCAGAGATAAGAACACGGCCGTGGCAAGAAGTCCCTGCCTGTCGTAAGAGGCGTGTGCGTGTGTGTGCGTGTGTAATTGTGTGTGTATGTGTGTGTGTCTGTTTGGCTTGCAGAAATAAGAATACGGCCGAGGCAAGAAGGCCCTGCCTCTTGTATGGGGCGACTAATAGGTAGGAGTCGAGAGGTGAAGAGTGTATGTGTGTGTGAGTGTGCGTGTGTGCGTGTGTGTGCGTGTGTGAGTGTGTGTGTGTATTTGTGTGTGTGAGTGTGTGTGTCCAGTCGGCTCGCAGAGATAAGAACACGGCCGTGGCAAGAAGGCCCTGCCCGTCGTAAGAGGCGTGTGCGTGTGTGTGCGTGTGTAAGAGTGTGTGTATGTGTGTGTGTCTGTTTGGCTTGCAGAAATAAGAATACGGCCGAGGCAAGAAGGCCCTGCCTCTTTTATGGGGCGACTAATAGGTAGGAGTCGAGAGGTGAATAGTGTATGTGTGTGTGTGCGTGTGTGCGTATGTATGTGTGTGTCCATTTGGCTCGCAGAGATTAGAATACGGCCGAGGCAAGAAGGCCATGCCTGTCGTAAGAGGCGACTAATTGGTAGGAGTCGAGAGGTGAAGAGTGTATGTGTGTGTGTGCGTGTGTGCGTGTGTGTGTGCGTGTGTGAGTGTGTGTGTGTCCGGTCGGCTCGCAGAGATAAGAACACGTCCGTGCCGTGAGTGTGTGCGTGTCCAGTAGGATCGCAGAGATGAGAACACGGCCGTGGCAAGAAGGCCCTGCCTGTCGTAAGAGGCGACTAATAGGTAAGAGTCGAGTGGTGAAGAGTGTATATGTGTGTGTATGCGTGTGTGCGTGTGTGTGCGTGTGTGAGTGTGTGTGTATGTTTGTGTGTCCGTTTGGCTTGCAGAGATAAGAATACGGCCAAGGCAAGAAGACCCTGCCTTTTGTAAGGGGCGACTAATAGGTAGGAGACGAGAGGTGAAGAGTGTATGTGTGTATGCGTGTGTGTGTGTTTGCGTGTGTGAGTATGTGTGTGTGTCCGTTTGGCTTGCAGAGATAAGAATACGGCCGAGGCAAGAACTGCCTCTTGTAAGGGGCGACTAATAGGTAGGAATCGAGAGGTGAAGAGTGTATGTGTGTGTGCGTGTGTGCGTGTGTGTGTGTGTGAGTGTATGTGTATGTGCCTGTGTGCGTGCGTGTGTGTGTGTCCGTGAGTGTGTGTGTGTATGTGTGTCCCTTTGGCTCGCAGAGAAAAGAAAACAGCGGTGGCAAGATTGCCGTGCCTGTCGTAAGAGGTGACTAATGGGTAGGAGTCGAGAGGTGAAGAGTATATGTGTGTGTGCGTGTGTGTGTGTTTGTGCGTATGTGAGTGTGTGTGTATGGGTGTGTGTGTCCGTTCGGCTTGCAGACATAAGAATACGGCCGTGACAAGAAGGCCATGCTTGTTGTAATTAGCGGCTAATGGGTAGGAGTCGAGAGGTGAGGAGTGTTTGTGTGTGTGTGTGCGTGTGTGTTTGCGTGTGTGAGTGTGTGTGTGTATGTGTGTGTGTCCGTTAGGCTTGCAGAGATCAGAATACGGCCAAGGCAAGAACGCCCTGCCTCTTGTAAGGGGCGACTAATAGGTAGGAATCGAGAGGTGAAGAGTGTATGTGTGTGTGTGTGTGTGTGTGTGTTTGTGCGTTTGTTAGTGTGTGTGTGTATGTAAGTGTCCGTTCGGCTCGCAGAGATTAGAATACGCTCGAGGCAAGAAGGACATGCCAGTCGTAAAAGGCGACTAATGGGTAGGAGTCGAGAGGTGAAGAGTGTATTTGTGTGTGTGTGTGTGTGCGTGTGTGCGTGCGTGTGTGTGTGACTGTGTGTATCCGTTCGGCTTGCAGAGATAAGAATACGGCCGGGGCAAGAAGGCCCTGCCTCTCGTAAGAGGCGACTAAAAGGGAGGAGTCGAGAGGTGAATAGTGTATGTATGTGTGTGTGACTGTGTGTGTGTCCGCTCGGCTCGCAGAGATAAAAATACGGCCGTGGCAAGAAGGCCCTGAATGTCGTAACGGGCGACTAATGGGTAGGAGTCGAGAGGTGAAGCGTGTATGTGTGTGTGTGTGTTTGTGAGTGTGTGTGTGTGTGTCCGTTCGGCTCGCAGAGGTAAGAATACGTCCGTGGCAAGAAGGCCCTGTCTGTCGTAAGAGGAGAATAATGGGTAGGAGTCGAGAGGTGAAAAGTGTATGTGTGTGTGGTGTGTGTGCGTGCGTGTGTATGTTTGTGTGTCCGTTTGGCATGCAGAGATAAGAATACGGCCGAGGCAAAAAGGCCCTGCCGCTTGTAAGGAGCGACTAATAAGTAGGAGTCGAGAGGTGAAGAGTGTATGTGTGTGTGCGTGTGTGTGTGCGTGTGTGAGTTTGTGTGTGTGTTAGTTCGGCCTGCAGAGATAAGAACACGACGGAGGCAAGAAGGCCCTGCCTATCGTAAAAGGCGACTAATAGGTAGGAGTCGAGAGGTGAAGAGTGTATGTGTGTGTGCGTGTGTGCATGTGTGTGTGCGTGTGTGTGTGTGAGTGTATGTGTGTGTTGGTGTAAGCGTGCGTGTGTGCGTGTGCGTCTGTGTTGATGTTTGTGAGTGTGTGTGTGTGTGTGTGTGTGCGTGCGTGTGTGTGTGTGTGAGTGTGTGTATCCCTACGGCTCGCAGAGATAAGAATACGGCCGTGGTAAGAAGGCCATGCCTGCTGTAAGGAGCGACTAATGGGTAGGAGTCGCGAGTTGAAGAGTGTACCTGTGTGTGAGTGTGTGTGTGTGCGTGTGTGAGTGTATGTGTGTGTGTGTCCGTTCGGCTTGCAGAGATAAGAATACAGCCGTAGCAAGAAGGCCCTGCCTGTCGTAAGAGGCGACTAATGGGTAGGAGTGGAGAGGTGGAGAGTGTAGGTATGTGCATGTGTGCGTGTGTGCGCGTGTGTGTGTGCGTGTGTGTATGTGTGTGTGTCCCTTCGGCTTACAGAGATAAGAATTCGGTCGTGGCAAGAAGGCCATGCCTGTCGTAAGAGGCGACTAATGGATAGGAGTCGAGAGGTGGAGAGTGTGTGCGTGTGAGGGTGCGTGTGCGTGTGTGTGTGTGTGTGCGTGTGTATGTCCGTTTGGCTTGCAGAGATAAGAACACGGCCGTGGCAAGAAGTCCCTGCCTGTCGTAAGAGGAGAATAATGGGTAGGAGTCGAGAGGTGAAGAGTGTATGTATGTGTGTGCGTGTGTGCGTGCGTGTGTGAGTGTGTGTGTGTATGTGTGTGTGTGTCAGTGTGTGTGTGTGTCCGGTCGGCTCGCAGAGATGAGAACACGGCCGTGGCAAGAAGGCACTGCCTGTCGTTAAGAGGCGACTAATGGGTAGGAGTCGAGAGGTGAAGAGTGTATGTGTGTGTGTGTGCGTGTGTGCGTGTGTGTGCGTGTGTGTGTGTATGTGTGTGTCTGTTTGGCTTGCAGAGATAAGAATACGGCCGAGGCAAAAAGGTCCTGCCTCTTGTAAGGGGCGACTAATAAGTAGGAGTCGAGAGGTGAAGAGTGTATGTGTGTATGCGTGTGTGCGTGTGTGAGTATGTGTGTGTGTTAGTTCGGCTTGCAGAGATAAGAGCACAACCGAGGCAAGAAGGCCCTGCCTATCGTAAGAGGCGACTAATAGGTAGGAGTGGAGAGGTGAAGAGTGTATGTGTGTGTGTGCGTGTGTGCGTGTGTGTGCGTGTAAGCGTGCGTGTGTGTGTGAGTGTGTGTATGTCCGTTCGGCTTGCAGAGATAAGAATACGGCCGAGGCAAGAAGGCCCTGCCTGTCGTAACTGGCGACTAATTGGTAGGAGTCGAGAGGTGAAGAGTGCATGTGTGTGTGTGCGTGTGTGCGTGTGTGTGCGTGAGTGCGTGCGTCTGTGTGTGAGTGTGTGTGTGTCCGTTCGGCTTGCAGAGATAAGAATACGGCCGAGGCAAGAAGGCCCTGCCTGTCGTAAGTGGCGACTAATTGGTAGGAGTCGAGAGGTGAAGAGTGTATGTGTGTGTGTGCGTGTGTGCGTGTGTGTGCGTGTGTAAGTGTGTGTGTATGTGTGTGTGTCTGTTTGGCTTGCAGAGATAAGAATACGGCCGAGGCAAGAAGGCCCTCTCTCTTGTAAGGGGCGACTAATAGGTAGGAGTCGAAAGGTGAATAGTGTATGTGTGTGTGTGCGTGTGTGGGTGTGTGTGTGTTTGTGCGTGTGTAAGTGTGTGTGTATGTATGTGTGTGTCCATTCGGCTCGCAGACATTAGAATACGGCCGAGGCAAGAAGGCCATGCCTGTCGTAAGAGGCAACTAATGGGTAGGAGTCGAGAGGTGAAAAGTGTTTTTGTGTGTGTGCGTGTGTGTGCGTGTGTGCGTGCTTGTGTGTGTGAGTGTGTATGTGTCCGTTCGGCTTGCAGAGATAAGAATACGGCCGAGGCAAGAAGGTCATGCCTGTCTTAAGAGGCGACTAATGGATAGGAGTCGAAAGGTGGAGAGTGTATATGTGTGTGTGCGCGTGTGTGCGTGCGTGTGTGTGTGTGTTCTTGTATGTGTGTGTGAGTGTGTGTGTCCGGTCGGCTCGCAGAGATAAGAATATGGCCGTGGCAGGAAGGCCCTGCCTGTCGTAAGAGGCGACTAATGGGTAGGGGTCGAGAGGTGAAGAGTGTATGTGTGTGTGCGTGTGTGCGTGTGTGTGCGTGTGTGAGTGTGTGTGTATGTGTGTGTGTCCGTCTGGCTTGCAGAGGTAAGAATACGGCCAAGGCAAGAAGACCCTGCCAGTTGTAAGGGGCGACTAATAGGTAGGAGTCGAGAGGTGAAGAGTGTATGTGTGTGTGCTTGTGTGCGTGTGTGTGTGCGTGTGTGAGTATGTGTGTGTCCGTTCGGCTTGCAGAGATAAGAACACGGCCGTGGCAAGAAGTCCCTGCCTATCGTAAGAGGCGACTAATAGGTAGGAGTCGAGAGGTGAAGAATGTATGTGTGTGTGCGTGTGGGCGTGTTTGTGTGTGTGTGTGAGTGTATGTGTGTGTGAGTGTGTGCGTGCGTGTGTGTGTGTGTGTTTGTGAGTGTGTGTGTATGTATGTGTGTGTGTCCCTTCGGCTCGCAGAGATAAGAAAACAGCCGTGGCAAGAAAGCGATGCAAATCGTACGGGGCGACTAATGGATAGGAGTCGAGTGGCGAAGAGTGGGCGACTAATAAGTAGGAGTCGAGTGGTGAAAAGTGTATGTGTGTGTGCGTGTGTGTGTGCGTGTGTGAGTATGTGTGTGTGTTAGTTCGGCTTGCAGAGATAAAAACACGACCGAGGCAAGAAGGCCCTGCCCATCGTAAGAGGCGACTAATAGGTAGGAGTCGAGAGGTGAAGAATGTATGTGTGTGTGCGTGTGGGCGTGTTTGTGTGTGTGTGAGTGTATGTGTGTGTGCGTGTGTGCGTGCGTGTGTGTGTGTGTGTTTGTGAGTGTGTGTGTATGTATGTGTGTGTGTCCCTTCAGCTCGCAGAGATAAGAAAACAGCCGTGGCAAGAAAGCGATGCAAATCGTACGGGGCGACTAATGGATAGGAGTCGAGAGGCGAAGAGTGGGCGACTAATAAGTAGGAGTCGAGAGGTGAAAAGTGTATGTGTGTGTGCGTGTGTGCGTGTGTGTGTGCGTGTGTGAGTATGTGTGTGTGTCCGTTCGGCTTGCAGTGATAAGAACACGGCCAAGGCAAGAAGGCCCTGCCTATCGTAAGAGGCGACTAATAGGTAGGAGTCGAGAGGTGAAGAATGTATGTGTGTGTGTGTGCGTGTGGGCGTGTTTGTGTGTGTGTGAGTGTATGTGTGTGTGCGTGTGTGCGTGCGTGTGTGTGTGTGTGTGTTTGTGAGTGTGTGTGTATGTATGTGTGTGTGTCCCTTCGGCTCGCAGAGATAAGAAAACAGCCGTGGCAAGAAGGCCCTGCCTGTCGTAAGTGGCGACTAATGGGTAGGAGTCGAGAGGTGAAGAGTGTATTTGTGTGTGTGTGTGTGTGTGCGTGTGTGTGCGTGTGTGCGTGCGTGTGTGTGTGAGTGTGTGTGTGTCCGTTCGGCTTGCAGAGATAAGAATACGGCCGAGGCAAGAAGGCCCTGCCTGTCGTAAATGGCGACTAATTGGTAGGAGTCGAGAGGTGAAGAGTGTATGTGTGTGTGTGCGTGTGTGCGTGTGTGTGCGTGTGTAAGTGTGTGTATGTGTGTGTGTCTGTTTGGCTTGCAGAGATAAGAATACGGCCGAGGCAAGAAGGCCCTCTCTCTTGTAAGGGGCGACTAATAGGTAGGAGTCGAAAGGTGAATAGTGTATGTGTGTGTGTGTGTGCGTGTGTGGGTGTGTGTGCGTTTGTGCGTGTGTAAGTGTGTGTGTGTATGTATGTGTGTGTCCATTCGGCTCGCAGAGATTAGAATACGGCCGAGGCAAGAAGGCCATGCCTGTCGTAAGAGGCAACTAATGGGTAGGAGTCGAGAGGTGAAAAGTGTTTTTGTGTGTGTGCGTGTGTGTGCGTGTGTGCGTGCTTGTGTGTGTGAGTGTGTATGTGTCCGTTCGGCTTGCAGAGATAAGAATACGGCCGAGGCAAGAAGGCCTTGCCTGTCGTAAGAGGCGACTAATGGGTAGGAGTCGAGAGGTGAAGAGTGTATGTGTGTGTGCGTGTGTGCGTGTATGTGTGTTTGTGCGTGTGTGAGTGTGTGTGAGTGTGTGTGTTTGTCCGCTCGGCTCGCAGAGATAAGAATACGTCCGTGGCAAGAAGGTCATGCCTGTCTTAAGAGGCGACTAATGGATAGGAGTCGAAAGGTGGAGAGTGTATATGTGTGTGTGCGCGTGTGTGCGTGCGTGTGTGTGTGTTCTTGTATGTGTGTGTGTGAGTGTGTGTGTCCGGTCGGCTCGCAGAGATAAGAACATGGCCGTGGCAGGAAGGCCCTGCCTGTCGTAAGAGGCGACTAATGGGTAGGGGTCGAGAGGTGAAGAGTGTATGTGTGTGTTTGCGTGTGTGCGTGTGTGTGCGTGTGTGAGTGTGTGTGTATGTGTGTGTGTCCGTCTGGCTTGCAGAGGTAAGAATACGGCCAAGGCAAGAAGACCCTGCCAGTTGTAAAGGGCGACTAATAGGTAGGAGTCGAGAGGTGAAGAGTGTATGTGTGTGTGCGTGTGTGCGTGTATGTGTGCGTGTGTGAGTATGTGTGTGTGTCCGTTCGGCTTGCAGAGATAAGAACACGGCCGTGGCAAGAAGTCCCTGCCTATCGTAAGAGGCGACTAATGGGTAGGAGTCGAGAGGTGAAGAATATATGTGTGTGTGCGTGTGGGCGTGTTTGTGTGTGTGTGAGTGTATGTGTGTGTGCGTGTGTGCGTGCGTGTGTGTGTTTGTGAGTGTGTGTGTATGTATGTGTGTGTGTCCCTTCGGCTCGCAGAGATAAGAAAACAGCCGTGGCAAGAAAGCGATGCAAATCGTACGGGGCGACTAATGGATAGGAGTCGAGAGGCGAAGAGTGGGCGACTAATAAGTAGGAGTCGAGAGGTGAAAAGTGTATGTGTGTGTGCGTGTGTGTGTGCGTGTGTGAGTATGTGTGTGTGTTAGTTCGGCTTGCAGAGATAAAAACACGACCGAGGCAAGAAGGCCCTGCCTATCGTAAGAGGCGACTAATAGGTAGGAGTCGAGAGGTGAAGAATGTATGTGTGTGTGCGTGTGGGCGTGTTTGTGTGTGTTTGAGTGTATGTGTGTGTGCGTGTGTGCGTGCGTGTGTGTGTGTGTGTTTGTGAGTGTGTGTGTATGTATGTGTGTGTGTGTCCCTTCGGCTCGCAGAGATAAGAAAACAGCCGTGGCAAGAAGGCGATGCAAATCGTACGGGGCGACTAATGGGTAGGAGTCGAGATGTGAAGAGTGGGCGACTAATAAGTAGGAGTCGAGAGGTGAAGAGAGTATGTGTGTGGGTGCGTGTGTGTGTGTGTGTGCGTGTGTGTGTATGTGTGTGTGTCCGTTCGCCTCGCAGAGATAAGAACACGGCCGTGGCAAGAAGTCCCTGCCTGTCGTAAGAGGCGACTAATGAATAGGAGTCGAGAGGAGAAGAGTGTATGTGTCTTTGTGTGTGTGCGTGTGTTTGTGCGTGTGTGAGTATGTGTGTGTGTATGTGTGTGTGTGTGTCCGTTTGGCTTGCAGAGATAAGAATACGGCTGAGGCAAGAACGCCCTGCCTGTCTTAAGAAGCGACTAATGGATAGGAATCGAGAGGTGGAGAATGTGTGCGTGTGCGTGTGTGCGTGTGTGCGTGTGTGCGTGTGTGCCTGTGTGCGTGTGTTTGTGTGTGCGTGTGTGTGTGTCCGTTCGGCTTGCAGAGATAAGAACACGGCCGTGGCAAGAAGTCCCTGCCTGTCGTAAGAGGCGACTAATGGGTAGGAGTCGAGAGGTGAAGAGAGTACGTGAGTGTGTGCGTGTGTGGGTGTGTGTGTGTTTGTGCGTGTGTAAGTGTGTGTGTGTATGTTTGTGTGTGTCCATTCGGCTCGCAGAGATTAGAATACGGCCGAGGCAACAAGGCAATGCCTGTCGTAAGAGGCGACTAATGGGTAGGAGTCGAGAGGTGAAGAATGTATTTGTGTGTGTGTGTGTGCGTGTGTGTGCGTGTGTGCGTGCGTGTGTGTGTGAGTGTGTATATGTCTGTTCGGCTTGCAGAGATAAGAATACGGCCGAGGCAAGAATGCCCTGCCTGTCGTAAGTGGCGACTAATGGGTAGGAGTCGAGAGGTGAAGAGAGTACGTGAGTGTGTGCGTGTGTGGGTGTGTGTGTGTTTGTGCGTGTGTAAGTGTGTGTGTGTGTATGTTTGTGTGTGTCCGTTCGGTTTGCAGAGATAAGAATACGGCCAAGGCAAGAAGGCCCTGCCTGTCGTAAGTGGCGACTAATTGGTAGGAGTCGAGAGGTGAAGAGTGTATGTGTGTGTGTGTGTGCGTGTGTGGGTGTGTGTGTGTTTGTGCGTGTGTAAGTGTGTGTGTGTGTGTATGTATGCGTGTCCATTCGGCTCGCAGAGATTAGAATACGGCCGAGGCAAAAAGGCCATGCCTGTCGTAAGAGGCAACTAATGTGTAGGAGTCGAGAGGTGAAGAGTGTACGTGTGTGTGTGCGTGTGTGCGTGTGTGTGTGCGTGTGTGAGTGTGTGTGTCCGGTCGGCTCGCAGTGATAAGGACACGTCCGTGCCAAGAAGGCCCTGCCTGTCGTAAGCGGCGACTAATGCGTAGGAGTCGAGAGGTGAAGAGTGTATGTGTGTAAGTGCGTGTGTGCGTGTGTGTGCGTGTGTGAGTGTGTGTGAGTGTCCAGTCGGCTCGCAGAGATAAGAACACGGCCGTGGCAAGAAGGCCCTGCCTGTCGTAAGAGGCGACTAATGGGTAGGAGTCGAGAGGTGAAGAGTGTATGTGTGTGTGAGTGTGCGTGTGTGCGTGTGTGTGCATGTGTGAGTGTGTGTGTGTATTTGTGTGTGTGAGTGTGTGTGTCCAGTCGGCTCGCAGAGATACGAACACGGCCGTAGCAAGAAGGCCCTGCCTGTCGTAAGAGGCGACTAATGGGTAGGAGTCGAGTGGTGAAGAGTGTAGATGTGTGTGCGTATGTGCGTGTGTGTGCGTGTGAGAGTGTGTGTATGTGTGTGTGTCCGTTCGGCTTGCAGAGATAAGAGCACGACCGAGGCAAGAAGGCCCTGCCTATCGTAAGAGGCGACTAATAGGTAGGAGTCAAGAGGTGAAGAGTGTATGTGTGTGTGTGCGTGTGTGCGTGTGTGTGCGTGTGTGCGTGCGTGTGTGTGTGAGTGTGTGTGTGTCCGTTCGGCTTGCAGAGATAAGAATACGGCCGAGGCAAGAAGGCCCTGCCTGTCGTAAATGGCGACTAATTGGTAGGAGTCGAGAGGTGAAGAGTGTATGTGTGTGTGTGCGTGTGTGCGTGTGTGTGCGTGTGTAAGTGTGTGTATGTGTGTGTGTCTGTTTGGCTTGCAGAGATAAGAATACGGCCGAGGCAAGAAGGCCCTCTCTCTTGTAAGGGGCGACTAATAGGTAGGAGTCGAAAGGTGAATAGTGTATGTGTGTGTGTGTGTGCGTGTGTGGGTGTGTGTGTGTTTGTGCGTGTGTAAGTGTGTGTGTATGTATGTGTGTGTCCATTCGGCTCGCAGAGATTAGAATACGGCCGAGGCAAGAAGGCCATGCCTGTCGTAAGAGGCAACTAATGGGTAGGAGTCGAGAGGTGAAAAGTGTTTTTGTGTGTGTGCGTGTGTGTGCGTGTGTGCGTGCTTGTGTGTGTGAGTGTGTATGTGTCCGTTCGGCTTGCAGAGATAAGAATACGGCCGAGGCAAGAAGGCCTTGCCTGTCGTAAGAGGCGACTAATGGGTAGGAGTCGAGAGGTGAAGAGTGTATGTGTGTGTGCGTGTGTGCGTGTATGTGTGTTTGTGCGTGTGTGAGTGTGTGTGAGTGTGTGTGTTTGTCCGCTCGGCTCGCAGAGATAAGAATACGTCCGTGGCAAGAAGGTCATGCCTGTCTTAAGAGGCGACTAATGGATAGGAGTCGAAAGGTGGAGAGTGTATATGTGTGTGTGCGCGTGTGTGCGTGCGTGTGTGTGTGTTCTTGTATGTGTGTGTGTGAGTGTGTGTGTCCGGTCGGCTCGCAGTGATAAGAACATGGCCGTGGCAGGAAGGCCCTGCCTGTCGTAAGAGGCGACTAATGGGTAGGGGTCGAGAGGTGAAGAGTGTATGTGTGTGTTTGCGTGTGTGCGTGTGTGTGCGTGTGTGAGTGTGTGTGTATGTGTGTGTGTCCGTCTGGCTTGCAGAGGTAAGAATACGGCCAAGGCAAGAAGACCCTGCCAGTTGTAAAGGGCGACTAATAGGTAGGAGTCGAGAGGTGAAGAGTGTATGTGTGTGTGCGTGTGTGCGTGTGTGTGTGCGTGTGTGAGTATGTGTGTGTGTCCGTTCGGCTTGCAGAGATAAGAACACGGCCGTGGCAAGAAGTCCCTGCCTATCGTAAGAGGCGACTAATGGGTAGGAGTCGAGAGGTGAAGAATATATGTGTGTGTGCGTGTGGGCGTGTTTGTGTGTGTGTGAGTGTATGTGTGTGTGCGTGTGTGCGTGCGTGTGTGTGTTTGTGAGTGTGTGTGTATGTATGTGTGTGTGTCCCTTCGGCTCGCAGAGATAAGAAAACAGCCGTGGCAAGAAAGCGATGCAAATCGTACGGGGCGACTAATGGATAGGAGTCGAGAGGCGAAGAGTGGGCGACTAATAAGTAGGAGTCGAGAGGTGAAAAGTGTATGTGTGTGTGCGTGTGTGCGTGTGTGTGTGCGTGTGTGAGTATGTGTGTGTGTTAGTTCGGCTTGCAGAGATAAAAACACGACCGAGGCAAGAAGGCCCTGCCTATCGTAAGAGGCGACTAATAGGTAGGAGTCGAGAGGTGAAGAATGTATGTGTGTGTGCGTGTGGGCGTGTTTGTGTGTGTGTGAGTGTATGTGTGTGTGCGTGTGTGCGTGCGTGTGTGTGTGTGTGTTTGTGAGTGTGTGTGTATGTATGTGTGTGTGTCCCTTCGGCTCGCAGAGATAAGAAAACAGCCGTGGCAAGAAGGCGATGCAAATCGTACGGGGCGACTAATGGGTAGGAGTCGAGATGTGAAGAGTGGGCGACTAATAAGTAGGAGTCGAGAGGTGAAGAGAGTATGTGTGTGGGTGCGTGTGTGTGTGTGTGTGCGTGTGTGTGTATGTGTGTGTGTCCGTTCGCCTCGCAGAGATAAGAACACGGCCGTGGCAAGAAGTCCCTGCCTGTCGTAAGAGGCGACTAATGAATAGGAGTCGAGAGGAGAAGAGTGTATGTGTCTTTGTGTGTGTGCGTGTGTTTGTGCGTGTGTGAGTATGTGTGTGTGTATGTGTGTGTGTGTGTCCGTTTGGCTTGCAGAGATAAGAATACGGCTGAGGCAAGAACGCCCTGCCTGTCTTAAGAAGCGACTAATGGATAGGAATCGAGAGGTGGAGAATGTGTGCGTGTGCGTGTGTGCGTGTGTGCGTGTGTGCGTGTGTGCCTGTGTGCGTGTGTTTGTGTGTGCGTGTGTGTGTGTCCGTTCGGCTTGCAGAGATAAGAACACGGCCGTGGCAAGAAGTCCCTGCCTGTCGTAAGAGGCGACTAATGGGTAGGAGTCGAGAGGTGAAGAGAGTACGTGAGTGTGTGCGTGTGTGGGTGTGTGTGTGTTTGTGCGTGTGTAAGTGTGTGTGTGTATGTTTGTGTGTGTCCATTCGGCTCGCAGAGATTAGAATACGGCCGAGGCAACAAGGCAATGCCTGTCGTAAGAGGCGACTAATGGGTAGGAGTCGAGAGGTGAAGAATGTATTTGTGTGTGTGTGTGTGTGCGTGTGTGTGCGTGTGTGCGTGCGTGTGTGTGTGAGTGTGTATATGTCTGTTCGGCTTGCAGAGATAAGAATACGGCCGAGGCAAGAATGCCCTGCCTGTCGTAAGTGGCGACTAATGGGTAGGAGTCGAGAGGTGAAGAGAGTACGTGAGTGTGTGCGTGTGTGGGTGTGTGTGTGTTTGTGCGTGTGTAAGTGTGTGTGTGTGTATGTTTGTGTGTGTCCGTTCGGTTTGCAGAGATAAGAATACGGCCAAGGCAAGAAGGCCCTGCCTGTCGTAAGTGGCGACTAATTGGTAGGAGTCGAGAGGTGAAGAGTGTATGTGTGTGTGTGTGTGCGTGTGTGGGTGTGTGTGTGTTTGTGCGTGTGTAAGTGTGTGTGTGTGTGTATGTATGCGTGTCCATTCGGCTCGCAGAGATTAGAATACGGCCGAGGCAAAAAGGCCATGCCTGTCGTAAGAGGCAACTAATGTGTAGGAGTCGAGAGGTGAAGAGTGTACGTGTGTGTGTGCGTGTGTGCGTGTGTGTGTGCGTGTGTGAGTGTGTGTGTCCGGTCGGCTCGCAGTGATAAGGACACGTCCGTGCCAAGAAGGCCCTGCCTGTCGTAAGCGGCGACTAATGCGTAGGAGTCGAGAGGTGAAGAGTGTATGTGTGTAAGTGCGTGTGTGCGTGTGTGTGCGTGTGTGAGTGTGTGTGAGTGTCCAGTCGGCTCGCAGAGATAAGAACACGGCCGTGGCAAGAAGGCCCTGCCTGTCGTAAGAGGCGACTAATGGGTAGGAGTCGAGAGGTGAAGAGTGTATGTGTGTGTGAGTGTGCGTGTGTGCGTGTGTGTGCATGTGTGAGTGTGTGTGTGTATTTGTGTGTGTGAGTGTGTGTGTCCAGTCGGCTCGCAGAGATACGAACACGGCCGTAGCAAGAAGGCCCTGCCTGTCGTAAGAGGCGACTAATGGGTAGGAGTCGAGTGGTGAAGAGTGTAGATGTGTGTGCGTATGTGCGTGTGTGTGCGTGTGAGAGTGTGTGTATGTGTGTGTGTCCGTTCGGCTTGCAGAGATAAGAGCACGACCGAGGCAAGAAGGCCCTGCCTATCGTAAGAGGCGACTAATAGGTAGGAGTCAAGAGGTGAAGAGTGTATGTGTGTGTGTGCGTGTGTGCGTGTGTGTGTGTGTGTGTGTGTATGTGTGTGTGTATCCCTTCGGCTCGCAGAGATAAGAATACGTCCGTGGCAAGAAGGCCATGCTTGCTGTAAGGAGCGACTAATGTGTAGGAGTCGAGAGGTGAAGCGTGTATGTGTGTGTGTGTATGTGTGCAAGTGTGTGTGTGTGTGTCCGTTCGGCTCGCAGAGATAGGTATACGTCCGTGGCAAGAAGGCCCTGCCTGTCTTAAGAGGCGACTAATGGATAGGAGTCGAGAGGTGGAGAGTGTGTGCGTGTGCGTGTGCGTGTGGGTGCGTGTGTAAGTGTGTGTGTATGTGTGTGTGTCTGTTTGGCTTGCAGAGATAAAAATACGGCAGAGGCAAGAAGGCCCTGCCTCTTGTAATGGGCGACTAATAAGTAGGAGTCGAAAGGTGAAGAGTGTATGTGTGTGTGTGTGTGTGCGTGTGTGCGTGTGTGTGTGCGTGTGTGAGTATGTGGGTGTATTAGTTCGGCTTGCAGAAATAAGAACACGACCGAGGCAAGCAGGCCCTGCCTATCGTAATAGGCGACTAATAGGTAGGAGTCGAGAGGTGAAGAGTGTATGTGTGTGTGTGCGTGTGTGCGTGTGTGTGTGAGTGTGTGAGTATGTGTGTGTGTCCGTTCGGCTTGCAGAGATAAGAACACCCCCATGGCAAGAAGGCCCTGCCTGTCGTAAGAGGCGACTAATAGGTAGGAGTCGAGAGGTGGAGAGTGTGTGCGTGTGCGTGTGCGTGTGTGCGTGTGTAAGTATGTGTGTGTGTGTCCGTTCGTCTTGCAGAAATAAGAACACGGCCGAGGCAAGAAGGCCCTGCCTGTCGTGAGAGGCGACTAATAGGTAGGATTAGAGAGGTGAAGAATGTATGTGTGTGTGCGTGTGTGCGTGCGTATGTGCGTGTGTGTGTGTGAGTGTGTGTGTGTATGTGTGTGTGTGTCCCTTCTCTCGCAGAGATAAGAAAAAAGCGGTGGCAAGAAGGCCATGCCTGTCGTAAGAGGCGACTAATGGATAGGAGTCGAGAGGTGGAGAGTGTGTGCGTGTGCGTGTGCGTGTGCGTGTGTGTGTGTGTGCGTGTGTGTGTGTGTCCGTTTGGCTTGCAGAGATAAAAACACGGCCGTGGCAAGAAGTCCCTGCCTGTCGTAAGAGGAGAATAATGGGTAGGAGTCGAGAGGTGAAGAGTGTATGTGTGTGTGCGTGTGTGCGTGCGTGTGTGAGTGTGTGTGTGTGTGTCCGGTCGGCTCGCAGAGATGAGAACACGGCCGTGGCAAGAAGGCCATGCCTGTCGTAAGAGGCGACTAATGGATAGGAGTCGAGAGGTGGAGAGTGTGTGCGTGTGCGTGTGCGTGTGCGTGTGTGTGTGTGTGCGTGTGTGTGTGTGTCCGTTTGGCTTGCAGAGAAAAAACACGGCCGTGGCAAGAAGTCCCTGCCTGTCGTAAGAGGAGAATAATGGGTAGGAGTCGAGAGGTGAAGAGTGTATGTGTGTGTGCGTGTGTGCGTGCGTGTGTGTCAGTGTGTGTGTGTGTGTGTGTCCGGTCGGCTCGCAGAGATGAGAACACGGCCGTGGCAAGAAGGCACTGCCTGTCGTTAAGAGGCAACTAATGGGTAGGAGTCGAGAGGTGAAGAGTGTATGTGTGTGTGTGTGTGCGTGTGTGCGTGTGTGTGCGTGTGTGTGTGTATATGTTTGTGTCTGTTTGGCTTGCAGAGATAAGAATACGGCCGAGGCAAGAAGGCCCTGCCTCTTGTAAGGGGCGACTAATAAGTAGGAGTCGAGAGGTGAAGAGTGTATGTGTGTATGCGTGTGTGCGTGTGTGCGTGTATGTGTGTTTGTGCGTGTGTGAGTGTGTGTGTATGAGTGTGTGTGTCCGTTCGGCTTGCAGAGATATGAATACGGCCGGGGCAAGAAGGCCCTGCCTCTCGTAAGAGGCGACTAAAAGGTAGGGGTCGAGAGGTGAAGAGTGTATGTGTGTGTGTGTGTGTGTGTGAGTGTGTGTGTTTGTCCGCTCGGCTCGCAGAGATAAGATTACGGCCGTGGCAAGAAGGCCCTACCTGTCTTAAGAGGCGGCTAATTGATAGGAGTCGAGAGGTGGAGAGTGTGTGCGTGTGCGTGTGCGTGTGCATGAGTGCGTGTGTGTGCGTGTGTGCGTATGTGTGTGTGTTTGTGTGTGCGTGTGTGTGTGTCCGTTCGGCTTGCAGAGATAAGAACACGGCCGTGGCAAGAAGTCCCTGCCTGTCGTAAGAGGAGAATAATGGGCAGAAGTCGAGAGGTGAATAGTGTATGTGTGCTTGCGTGTGTGTGTTTGTGTGTGAGTGTGTGTGTGTGTCCTTTCGGCTCGCAGAGATAAGAATGCGTTCGTAGCAAGAAGGCTCTGCCTGTCTTAAGAGGCGACTAATGGATAGGACTCGAGAGGTGGAGAGTGTGTGCGTGTGCGTGTGCGTTTGCGTGTGTGCGTTTGTGCCTGTGTGCGTGTGTTTGTGTGTGCGTGTGTGTGTGTGTCCGGTCAGCTCGCTGAAATGAGAACACGGCCGTGGCAAGAAGGCCCTGCCTGTCGTAAGAGGCGACTAATGGGTAGGAGTCGAGAGGTGAAGAGTGTATGTGTGTGTGTACGTGTGTGCGTGTGTGTGTGCGTGTGTGAGTATGTGTGTGTGTCCGTTCGGCTTGCAGAGATAAGAACACGGCCGTGGCAAGAAGTCCCTGCCTGTCGTAATAAGAGAATAATGGGTAGGAGTCGAGAGGTGAAGAGTGTATGTGTGTGTGTACGTGTGTGCGTGTGTGTGTGCGTGTGTGAGTATGTGTGTGTGTCCGTTTGGCTCGCAGAGATTAGAATACGGCCGAGGCAAGAAGGCCATGCCTGTCTTAAGAGGCGACTAATGGATAGGAGTCGAAAGGTGGAGAGTGTATATGTGTGTGTGCGCGTGTGTGCGTGCGTGTGTGTGTGTTCTTGTATGTGTGTGTGTGAGTGTGTGTGTCCGGTCGGCTCGCAGAGATAAGAACATGGCCGTGGCAAGAAGTCCCTGCCTTTCGAAATAGAAGAATAATGGGTAGGAGTCGAGAGGTGAAGAGTGTATATGTGTGTGTGCGCGTGTGTGCGTGCGTGTCTGTGTTTGTTCTTGTATGTGTGTGTGTGAGTGTGTGTGTGTCCGGTCGGCTCGCAGAGATAAGAACATGGCCGTGGCAGGAAGGCCCTGCCTGTCGTAAGAGGCGACTAATGGTTAGGGGTCGAGAGGTGAAGAGTGTATGTGTGTGTGTGCGTGTGTGCGTGTTTGTGTGCGTGTGTGAGTGTGTGTGTATGTGTGTGTGTCCGTCTGGCTTGCAGAGGTAAGAATACGGCCAAGGCAAGAAGACCCTGCCAGTTGTAAGGGGCGACTAATAGGTAGGAGTCGAGAGGTGAAGAGTGTATGTGTGTGTGTGCGTGTGTGCGTGTGTGTGTGCGTGTGTGAGTATGTGTGTGTGTCCGTTTGGCTTGCAGAGATAAGAACACGGCCGTGGCAAGAAGTCCCTGCCTGTCGTAAGAGGAGAATAATGGGTAGGAGTCGAGAGGTGAAGAGTGTATGTGTGTGTGTGTGCGTGTGTGCGTGTGTGGGCGTGTGTGAGTGTGTGTGTATGTGTGTGTGTCCGTTTGGCTTGCAGAGATAAGAATACGGCCGAGGCCAGAAGGCCCTGCCTCTTGTAAGGGTCGACTAATAAGTAGGAGTCGAGAGGTGAAGAGTGTATGTGTGTGTGCGTGTGTGCGTGTGTGTGTGTGTGCGTGTGTGAGTATGTGTGTGTGTTAGTTTGGCTTGCAGAGATGAGAACACGACCGCGGCAAGAAGGCCCTGCTTATCGTAAGAGGCGACTAAAAGGTAGGAGTCGAGAGGTGAAGAGTGTATGTGTGTGTGCGTCTGTGCGTGTGTGTGTGTTTGTGCGTGTGTGAGTGTGTGTGTATGAGTGTGTGTGTCCGTTCGGCTTGCAGAGATAGGAATACGGCCGTGGCAAGAAGGCCATGCTTGCTGTAAGGAGCGACTAATTGGTAGGAGTCGAGAGGTGAAGAGTGTATGTGTGTGTGCGTGTGTGCGTGTATGTGTGTTTGTGCGTGTGTGAGTGTGTGTGTATGAGTGTGTGTGTCCGTTCGGCTTGCAGAGATATGAATACGGCCGGGGCAAGAAGGCCCTGCCTCTCGTAAGAGGCGACTAAAAGGTAGGGGTCGAGAGGTGAAGAGTGTATGTGTGTGTGTGTGTGTGTGGGTGTGTGTGTTTGTCCGCTCGGCTCGCAGAGATAAGATTACGGCCGTGGCAAGAAGGCCCTACCTGTCTTAAGAGGCGGCTAATGGATAGGAGTCGAGAGGTGGAGAGTGTGTGCGTGTGCGTGGGTGCGTGTGTGTGCGTGTGTGCGTGTGTGTGTGTGTTTGTGTGTGCGTGTGTGCGTGCGTGTGTGTGTGTGTTTGTGAGTGTGTGTGTATGTATGTGTGTGTGTCCCTTCGGCTCGCAGAGATAAGAAAACAGCCGTGGCAAGAAAGCGATGCAAATCGTACGGGGCGACTAATGGATAGGAGTCGAGAGGCGAAGAGTGGGCGACTAATAAGTAGGAGTCGAGAGGAGAAAAGTGTATGTGTGTGTGCGTGTGTGCGTGTGTGTGTGCGTGTGTGAGTATGTGTGTGTGTCCGTTCGGCTTGCAGTGATAAGAACACGGCCAAGGCAAGAAGGCCCTGCCTATCGTAAGAGGCGACTAATAGGTAGGAGTAGAGAGGTGAAGAATGTATGTGTGTGTGCGTGTGGGCGTGTTTGTGTGTGTGTGAGTGTATGTGTGTGTGCGTGTGTGCGTGCGTGTGTGTGTGTGTGTTTGCGAGTGTGTGTGTATGTATGTGTGTGTGTCCCTTCGGCTCGCAGAGATAAGAAAACAGCCGTGGCAAGAAAGCGATGCAAATCGTACGGGGCGACTAATGGATAGGAGTCGAGAGGCGAAGAGTGGGCGACTAATAAGTAGGAGTCGAGAGGAGAAAAGTGTATGTGTGTGTGCGTGTGTGCGTGTGTGTGTGCGTGTGTGAGTATGTGTGTGTGTCCGTTCGGCTTGCAGTGATAAGAAAACAGCCGTGGCAAGAAGGCGATGCAAATCGTACGGGGCGACTAATGGGTAGGAGTCGAGATGTGAAGAGTGGGCGACTAATAAGTAGGAGTCGAGAGGTAAAGAGAGTATGTGTGTGGGTGCGTGTGTGCGTGTGTGTGTGCGTGTGTGTGTATGTGTGTGTGTCCGTTCGGCTCGCAGAGATAAGAACACGGCCGTGGCAAGAAGTCCCTGCCTGTCGTAAGAGGCGACTAATGAATAGGAGTCGAGAGGTGAAGAGTGTATGTATCTTTGTGTGTGTGCGTGTGTTTGTGCGTGTGTGAGTATGTGTGTGTGTATGTGTGTGTGTGTCCGTTTGGCTTGCAGAGATAAGAATACGGCCGAGGCAAGAACGCCCTGCCTGTCTTAAGAGGCGACTAATGGATATAAGTCGAGAGGTGGAGAGTGTGTGCGTGTGCGTGTACGTGTGCGTGTGTGCGTGTGTGTCTGTGTGCGTGTGTTTGTGTGTGTGTGTGTGTGTGTGTCCTTTCTGCTCGCAGAGATAAGAATACGTCCGTGGCAAGAAGGCCCTGCCTGTCTTAAGAGGCGACTAATGGATAGGAATCGAGAGGTGGAGAATGTGTGCGTGTGCGTGAGTGCGTGTGTGCCTGTGTGCGTGTGTTTGTGTGTGCGTGTGTGTGTGTCCGTTCGGCTTGCAGAGATAAGAACACGGCCGTAGCAAGAAGTCCCTGCCTGTCGTAAGAGGCGACTAATGGGTAGGAGTCGAGAGGTGAAGAGAGTACGTAAGTGTGTGCGTGTGTGAGTGTGTGTGTATGTGTGTGTGTCCGTCTGGCTTGCAGAGGTAAGAATACGGCCAAGGCAAGAAGACCCTGCCAGTTGTAAGGGGCGACTAATAGGTAGGAGTCGAGAGGTGAAGAGTGTATGTGTGTGTGCGTGTGTGCGTGTGTGTGTGCGTGTGTGAGTATGTGTGTGTGTCCGTTTGGCTTGCAGAGATAAGAACACGGCCGTGGCAAGAAGTCCCTGCCTGTCGTAAGAGGAGAATAATGGGTAGGAGTCGAGATGTGAAGAGTGTATGTGTGTGTGTGTGTGCGTGTGTGCGTGTGTGGGCGTGTGTGAGTGTGTGTGTATGTGTGTGTGTCCGTTTGGCTTGCAGAGATAAGAATACGGCCGAGGCCAGAAGGCCCTGCCTCTTGTAAGGGTCGACTAATAAGTAGGAGTCGAGAGGTGAAGAGTGTATGTGTGTGTGCGTGTGTGCGTGTGTGTGTGTGTGTGTGCGTGTGTGAGTATGTGTGTGTGTTAGTTTGGCTTGCAGAGATGAGAACACGACCGCGGCAAGAAGGCCCTGCTTATCGTAAGAGGCGACTAAAAGGTAGGAGTCGAGAGGTGAAGAGTGTATGTGTGTGTGCGTGTGTGCGTGTATGTGTGTTTGTGCGTGTGTGAGTGTGTGTGTATGAGTGTGTGTGTCCGTTCGGCTTGCAGAGATATGAATACGGCCGGGGCAAGAAGGCCCTGCCTCTCGTAAGAGGCGACTAAAAGGTAGGGGTCGAGAGGTGAAGAGTGTATGTGTGTGTGTGTGTGTGTGAGTGTAACGGGATTTAATTAAGCATCAGATTCAAGTAATCTTTTTAATAACGTGACACACATTTGCCAAAATATATTATTTGTTTTGAAAATATCGGTGTAACTGGAACGCGCTCTGACCTAGTGAAATTTGCAATGTAATCAAAAGCTTATTAAATAATGTGTACAAACTAAACAAGTAAAAACAATAATATATCAACAAGCGCACGGGAGGTAAATAGCTGGAAATCACGGGATTAGTATTATTATCAATATAGTTAAGAATGAAGAATCAAGAGAACGGTCTAAGTTAGTCAACGTCAACTGAGTACTATTTAGTATTGTACTTGATTTTAATAAACTAAACTATGAGTATTTAGTGTTTTAAATAAATCTACCATACAAGACGATAAGTGAAGCGTTATTTATTACATGGCGATCCTACCTTTCGAATAAGGAGTTTTCTGATTCGCAGAAACAAATCAAAAATGCCAACCACATACTGGAAATTTAAATGGAAATTTACATAATAGATGATATATGGAACCCACTGTGGAAAATGCATCAGCAGGTAAGGAAATTCCCGCCAAATTCCGAACCAAACCCGTCAGGAGTCCCGCGACGGAATTCCAGCTCCTGATAATGGACAATAAATGGGAAAAATGGATAAATGGACAAATGTGAATTATCAAAAACAATATGTGAAATATATTATGTAAGTAAATTTTATTTTTTATCCCTTATGTAAATTATGCAGTCTAACAGAAATTATTACTTAGTATTTGAATATAAGAATTTAACTAATTCAAGTTCAGAATGTTGAGTACACAATTTTTATGGCTTTTAAAAGTACAGAATATAATTTATTTTTTTTTAAATTATCGCTAAATAACTGTTTATATATCAAATTCTATTTATTTTTATTTCTATTTTTTAATGAAACAAATATGTGACATATAATTTTATTTGCTTAAGGTATAGTTTTAAAAATATTTATATTTGACCATGAAAATATACTGTGACTAAGTCGGAAAATATTAAATTACGACATGAATTTGCTTAAATGACAAATTCTTCAATTAATATAGACGAAGAAATCGGATATGACTTTTTATTTTACTATTTAGCTACAATAAATTAGGATATTTAGAATTATTGTTACATTTATAAGGAAGAAAAACGAATTTAAAAGAACTTTTAAAGACAATTGACCATGGCGTCAGAAAAATTTTCATTATGTTGGAACAATTTCCACGAAAATATGAGTTCAGGAATAAATTCATTATGGAAGAGTCAAGATTTTGTAGACGTAACGCTTTCAGCACAAGGAAAATGCATAAAAGCGCATAAAATGGTTCTTTCGGTTTGTAGCCCATATTTTAAAGAAATTTTTATGTCAAATCCCTGTCAACATCCTATAGTATCTTTGACAAACGTGACTTACGAAGCACTAAGAGACTTGTTACAATTTATATACCATGGAGAAGTACAAATTAGACAAGAAGATTTAAATACCTTCATTTAAACGGCCGAATCATTGCAAATACAAGGACTCACTGTAGATAGAAAAGTTTTAAATGATAATAACATTATGGAAATTTCGGATAAAGAATATACTCAAAATGTAAAAGATTTTAAACCAGTTTCTCTACCTGTGACAAAGAAACAACAACCTATAAAGAAGGAAGAACATAGCGACACAGAGCAAGAAATAAGTATGGCTCTTACAACAAACGAATTTTTAAATATCGCAAGCAAGGTGTTACCCAGCGAGTTTGATGGAAAAGCAGGTAAACTGCAGTCATTTTTAGATGCACTAGAACTCCTTGAGAAAATAGCGATAGGACACGAGGAGACAGCGACAACATTAATAAAGACAAGATTAACCAATAAGGCCAGAAACGTTATAGTTACAGAGGATACAATCGCAAGAATAGCAGAGGTACTGAAGAGAGAACTGAGAGGCGACAGTTCAAAGACGGTAATAGTTAAATTGGCGAAGAAAAGACAAGGACATAAAGATGCAGAGGTCTATGCATCTGAAGTTGAAGAATTAGCCGAACAGCTAAAAGTTGCATACGTAGCGGAAGGAATGTCATTGGAACTAGCGAAAAAATACACAACAGAGGCAGTAGTAGCTACAATGAAACGCAACGTCAACACAGAAAAAGCTAAATTCATTTTGGAAGCATGTAACTTTTCAACCACACAAGAGATAATGTCCAAATTTTTATCGATTGATGAGACGGAAGATAGCACACAAGGAAAAGTGTTAAATTACAGGAACAAATACGATTTTGATATGAGAAAAGAAAGTAAGAATACAATATATGGATATTATAAAAATAAATTCGAAGAAAGAAAACAATATAGAAACAAAAATTATAGAAATATAAGTGAATATGGAAGACATAATACGAGGATATATCGTAATAAAAACAGAGCAGATTGGCAATCACAACGAAGAACAAAGAATAGTCAATGGACACAGGTGAGATGCCACAGAAATAGAGGCACAGCAAGATCATATTACGCACCGCATGCGAATACGAATACAGTGAGAGGAGTAGATTTTTGACAGAAATGTAGGCAAACTGCATATGGTTCGACCTTAATGGTTGAAACCTACGTCGAGCAGGAGGCTGCTAAGAGGATAAGCTAGGGTGGTACTTGAATCCCAACCCGCTGAGAGTCCTGCGTCTCCAGCACGACAATACAGTAACTACAGAATGGATTAAAATTGCGGAACGAATTTTGAATAATGATTTTTTTTAATAAAGTAAATGGAAAATTATTGAAAAGGAAGTTTGTCACAATGAAAGACGATTCCCTACAATTATTTTATTTATATGCAAGAGAAGAAAATATGTTAAGTAAATTAAGTACGCACAAAGGCGAAAAATGATGAACAGATTATTTTGAAAAGTATATGTCAGTATTATTACATATTTGGAGAAATGAATTTCGAGATCGAACCGAAAAACAGAAGAAACAGTTACAGTAATAAAGAAACCAGAAGTTGAGAAGGAATTTACAGTAGGATTAATAGATAAACCGATTAAAATTATGTTACCTATACGAATCAGAAATGTAAATAATCGAGAAATATAAATTAGAAGTTTTATTCCGAAGATACAAGACCAGGAAAAAATTTTTATATATTTTATATGGAAGAAACAAGGCAAAGAGTAAAAAAGAGTCGAACAACTATTAAGCACAGTAAAAACTATCAATATTGGAAGAAAACGGCCCATCGAAAAAAATGCAAAATATGCAGATGTTTTTATTTTGGAAAAGACCCAGATGTACAAGCAAAAGTTAGTTTGTAAAAGACGAGAAACCAAACAATAAACAAAAAAAAAACCATAACTATAATAATTTCATTACGAAAGCAAACACAGTATTAGTCATAAAAACATTACATAATGACATTAGGTTAATAGTATGATATTTGATATAGTTGGAATGTACGTAGTAAGCATGTCCATAAACTTGAAATAATTAAAATATAACTGACCAGGTTAAATATTTTATTATTAAGATCCGTATATTTAAAATTTTATTTACGATGCAAGAGGAAATATTAAGACCCTCGGAGAGACTTTTTGAGATTTTGGCTCACAAATGTGAGTGCAGAAGATTATAAAGAAAATGATAATAATGAAATGAGAATAAAACGTGATGAAAAAAGAATCAACCAATTCTTAATGAAATACGAAGAGAAAAATAATAATTTTTTTTTTAAGGAAAGTATAAAAGCTTGTATAGTACAAGATAAACATAATACAATCAATCCATAATATAGTACAAGATAAGCAGATCAAGAAGAGTTATAATTAACGACTTCCACATGTTAGAGGAAGGATGTGGAAGAATGAATAGGATATATTAAATACAGAAATATAAGTTAATACTAGTTGTGGAATGAATTACGAAAAAATGTTGAGAAATATGTGAAATGTGAAGAGATGCGACAACTGCCAAAGGCATAAGCACTAAATCATAAACAAGGAACCCATGAAAATGTACATGGATGAAAATGGAAACAGATATATTGACGTACAATGCGAATTAAGCAACTACGTAGAAGAATATGTAATAGAAAATAAAATAAGCCAAAACAGTAGCCAAATCATTGGTAGAAAAATTTATCTTGAGGTATGGAGTACCCAGAAAAATAATAGCAGACCAAGGCACAGAGTATATAGCTAAAATAATTAAGGAAACAATACTTTGCTACAATTAGAGTCAATGAATATACTCGTAAAATATACATGTACTTTTGAATGCAAATAATATATAAAAATATATTTAAATGAATATAATGTGTAAATATAGTTTTAAGTTCGTACAATATATATTTAAAATGTGTATAACAAAAAGAAAAATGTTAGACTGTATAGTAGTAGTTAAACAAAAGAAATAGGGATAAATGAATAAATGAATAAAACGACAAAACTTTATTGTGAAATGTCGAAGTTATTAATAGTGTATATGAACAGCGAAAACAGAACTATTACTTGGTACCAAGAATTAATGCAAGAATTAATGCAAGAATTAATATAAGATTTTATTATTATAAATTTTTATTTATTATTTAAAATATGTAAAGGTTATTGTAAATATTATGTGCACATAATAGGGGGTAAGATATAATACATAATAACATAATAGGAGATAAGATATAATATGTAATCAACCACATAATAGGTGGTAATATAAGGTAATATAATCTAAATGATTTAACGTAAGGTAAGAAAAAACGTACGTAAAATATTAAATTAATATACCAGTAAGGCATAATGAAGGATACCAGATAGCATATTATAAGGGAACAATTTGGGTAACCTTATAATATGCTGAGGTTAGGTTAGGTTAGGTTACTAAATTTTTTAGATATAAGGAAATATGTACCAAAAATTTGTATATAATTCTATAAATATGTATATGTAAATACTGAATGTAATTAATGTATATATGTACAGTAATCAGTTGATGATGACACGAAAAATTTTCTTCTTTCGGAGGGGAAGAGTAAAACCAGCTCCTGTAATTGATTGAAAACGAACAGCACTCAGAAAATTTTTCTTCTGAGGGATAGGGATGTAACGGGATTTAATTAAGCATCAGATTCAAGTAATCTTTTTAATAACGTGACACACATTTGCCAAAATATATTATTTGTTTTGAAAATATCGGTGTAACTGGAACGCGCTCTGACCTAGTGAAATTTGCAATGTAATCAAAAGCTTATTAAATAATGTGTACAAACTAAACAAGTAAAAACAATAATATATCAACAAGCGCACGGGAGGTAAATAGCTGGAAATCACGGGATTAGTATTATTATCAATATAGTTAAGAATGAAGAATCAAGAGAACGGTCTAAGTTAGTCAACGTCAACTGAGTACTATTAGTCAACTGAGTACTTGATTTTATTAAACTTAACTATGAGTATTTAGTGTTTTAAATAAATCTACCATACAAGACGATAAGTGAAGCGTTATTTATTACATGAGTGTGTGTGTTTGTCCGCTCGGCTCGCAGAGATAAGATTACGGCCGTGGCAAGAAGGCCCTACCTGTCTTAAGAGGCGGCTAATGGATAGGAGTCGAGAGGTGGAGAGTGTGTGCGTGTGCGTGTGCGTGTGCGTGGGTGCGTGTGTGTGCGTGTGTGCGTGTGTGTGTTTGTGTGTGCGTGTGTGTGTGTCCGTTCGGCTTGCAGAGATAAGAACACGGCCGTGGCAAGAAGTCCCTGCCTGTCGTAAAAGGAGAATAATGGGTAGAAGTCGAGAGGTGAATAGTGTATGTGTGCTTGCGTGTGTGTGTTTGTGTGTGAGTGTGTGTGCGTGTCCTTTCGGCTCGCAGAGATAAGAATGCGTTCGTTGCAAGAAGGCTCTGCCTGTCTTAAGAGGCGACTAATGGGTAGGAGTCGAGAGGTGAAGAGTGTATGTGTGTGTGTGCGTGTGTGCGTGTGTGTGCGTGTGTGATTGTGTGTGTATGTGTGTGTGTCTGTCTGGCTTGCAGAGGTAAGAATACGGCCAAGGCAAGAAGACCCTGCCAGTTGTAAGGGGCGACTAATAGGTAGGAGTCGAGAGGTGAAGAGTGTATGTGTGTGTGCGTGTGTGCGTGTGTGTGTGCGTGTGTGCGTGTGTGAGTATGTGTGTGTGTCCGTTCGGCTTGCAGTGATAAGAACACGGCCAAGGCAAGAAGGCCCTGCCTATCGTAAGAGGCGACTAATAGGTAGGAGTCGAGAGGTGAAGAATGTATGTGTGTGTGCGTGTGGGCGTGTTTGTGTGTGTGTGAGTGTATGTGTGTGTGCGTGTGCGCGTGCGTGTGTGTGTGTGTGTTTGTGAGTGTGTGTGTATGTATGTGTGTGTGTCCCTTCGGCTCGCAGAGATAAGAAAACAGCCGTGGCAAGAAGGCGATGCAAATCGTACGGGGCGACTAGTGGGTAGGAGTCGAGATGTGAAGAGTGGGCACCTAATAAGTAGGAGTCGAGAGGTGAAGAGAGTATGTGTGTTGGTGCGTGTGTGCGTGTGTGTGTGCGTGTGTGTGTATGTGTGTGTGTCCGTTCGGCTCGCAGAGATAAGAACACGGCCGTGGCAAGAATTCCCTGCCTGTCGTAAGAGGCGACTAATGAATAGGAGTCGAGAGGTGAAGAGTGTATGTGTCTTTTTGTGTGTGCGTGTGTTTGTGCGTGTGTGAGTATGTGTGTGTGTATATGTGTGTGTGTGTGTCCGTTTGGCTTGCAGAGATAAGAATACGGCCGAGGCAAGAACGCCCTGCCTGTCTTAAGAGGCGACTAATGGATATTAGTCGAGAGGTAAAGAGTGTGTGCGTGTGCGTGTACGTGTGCGTGTGTGCGTGTGTGCCTGTGTGCGTGTGTTTGTGTGTGCGTGTGTGTGTGTGTCCTTTTGGCTCGCAGAGATAAGAATACGTCCGTGGCAAGAAGGCCCTGCCTGTCTTAAGAGGCGACTAATGGATAGGAATCGAGAGGTGGAGAATGTGTGCGTGTGCGTGTGTGCGTGTGTGCGTGTGTGCGTGTGTGCGTGTGTTTGTGTGTGCGTGTGTGTGTGTCCGTTCGGCTTGCAGAGATAAGAACACGGCCGTGGCAAGAAGTCCCTGCCTGTCGTAAGAGGCGACTAATAGGTAGGAGTCGAGAGGTGAAGAGAGTACGTGAGTGTGTGCGTGTGTGGGTGTGTGTGTGTTTGTGCGTGTGTAAGTGTGTGTGTGTATGTTTGTGGGTGTCCATTCGGCTCGCAGAGATTAGAATACGGCCGAGGCAACAAGGCAATGCCTGTCGTAAGAGGCGACTAATGGGTAGGAGTCGAGAGGTGAAGAATGTATTTGTGTGTGTGTGTGTGCGTGTGTGTGCGTGTGTGCGTGCGTGTGTGTGTGAGTGTGTATATGTCCGTTCGGCTTGCAGAGATAAGAATACGGCCGAGGCAAGAATGCCCTGCCTGTCGTAAGTGGCGACTAATTGGTAGGAGTCGAGAGGTGAAAAGTGTTTTTGTGTGTGTGCGTGTGTGTGCGTGTGTGCGTGCTTGTGTGTGTGAGTGTGTATGTGTCCGTTTGGCTTGCAGAGATAAGAATACGGCCAAGGCAAGAGGGCCCTGCCTGTCGTAAGTGGCGACTAATTGGTAGGAGTCGAGAGGTGAAGAGTGTATGTGTGTGTGTGTGTGTGCGTGTGTGGTTGTGTGTGTGTTTGTGCGTGTGTAAGTGTGTGTGTGTATGTATGCGTGTCCATTCGGCTCGCAGAGATTAGAATACGGCCGAGGCAAGAAGGCCATGCCTGTCGTAAGAGGCAACTAATGGGTAGGAGTCGAGAGGTGAAGAGTGTACGTGTGTGTGTGCGTGTGTGCGTGTGTGTGTGCGTGTGTGAGTGTGTGTGTCCGGTCGGCTCGCAGTGATAAGGACACGTCCGTGCCAAAAAGGCCCTGCCTGTCGTAAGCGGCGACTAATGCGTAGGAGTCGAGAGGTGAAGAGTGTATGTGTGTAAGTGCGTGTGTGCGTGTGTGTGCGTGTGTGAGTGTGTGTGTGTCCAGTCGGCTCTCAGAGATAAGAACACGGCCGTGGCAAGAAGGCCCTGCCTTTCGTAAGAGGCGACTAATGGGTAGGAGTCGAGAGGTGAAGAGTGTATGTGTGTGTGAGTGTGCGTGTGTGTGCGTGTGTGAGTGTGTGTGTGTATTTGTGTGTGTGAGTGTGTGTGTGTCCAGTCGGCTCGCAGAGATAAGAACACGGCCGTGGCAAGAAGGCCCTGCCTGTCGTAAGAGGCGACTAATGGGTAGGAGTCGAGAGGTGAAGAGTGTATGTGTGTGTGAGTGTGCGTGTGTGCGTGTGTGTGCATGTGTGGGTGTGTGTGTGTATTTGTGTGTGTGAGTGTGTGTGTCCAGTCGGCTCGCAGAGATACGAACACGGCCGTGGCAAGAAGGCCCTGCCTGTCGTAAGAGGCGACTAATGGGTAGGAGTCGAGTGGTGAAGAGTGTATGTGTGTGTGAGTGTGCGTGTGTGTGCGTGTGTGAGTGTGTGTGTGTATTTGTGTGTGTGAGTGTGTGTGTGTGTCCAGTCGGCTCGCAGAGATAAGAAAAAAGCGGTGGCAAGAAGGCCATGCCTGTCGTAAGAGGCGACTAATGGATAGGAGTCGAGAGGTGGAGAGTGTGTGCGTGTGCGTGTGCGTGTGGGTGCCTGTGTAAGTGTGTGTGTATGTGTGTGTGTCTGTTTGGCTTGCAGAGATAAAAATACGGCAGAGGCAAGAAGGCCCTGCCTCTTGTAATGGGCGACTAATAAGTAGGAGTCGAGAGGTGAAGAGTGTATGTGTGTGTGTGTGCGTGTGTGCGTGTGTGTGTGCGTGTGTGAGTATGTGTGTGTATTAGTTCGGCTTGCAGAAATAAGAACACGACCGAGGCAAGCAGGCCCTGCCTATCGTAATAGGCGACTAATAGGTAGGAGTCGAGAGGTGAAGAGTATATGTGTGTGTGTGCGTGTGTGCGTGTGTGTGTGAGTGTGTGAGTATGTGTGTGTGTCCGTTCGGCTTGCAGAGATAAGAACACCCCCAAGGCAAGAAGGCCCTGCCTGTGGTAAGAGGCGACTAATAAGTAGGAGTCGAGAGGTGAAGAGTGTATGTGTGTGTGTGTGCGTGTGTGCGTGTGTGTGTGCGTGTGTAAGTATGTGTGTGTGTGTGTGTCCTTTCGTCTTGCAGAAATAAGAACACGGCCGAGGCAAGAAGGCCCTGCCTGTCGTGAGAGGCGACTAATAGGTAGGATTAGAGAGATGAAGAATGTATGTGTGTGTGCGTGTGTGCGTGCGTATGTGCGTGTGTGTGTGAGTGTGTGTGTGTATGTGTGTGTGTGTCCGTTCGTCTTGCAGAAATAAGAACACGACCGAGGCAAGCAGGCCCTGCCTATCGTAATAGGCGACTAATAGGTGGGAATCGAGAGGTGAAGAGTGTATGTGTGTGTGTGCGTGTGTGCGTGTGTGTGTGAGTGTGTGAGTATGTGTGTGTGTCCGTTCGGCTTGCAGAGATAAGAACACCCCCAAGGCAAGAAGGCCCTGCCTGTGGTAAGAGGCGACTAATAAGTAGGAGTCGAGAGGTGAAGAGTGTATGTGTGTGTGTGTGCGTGTGTGCGTGTGTGTGTGCGTGTGTAAGTATGTGTGTGTGTGTGTGTCCGTTCGTCTTGCAGAAATAAGAACACGGCCGAGGCAAGAAGGCCCTGCCTGTCGTGAGAGGCGACTAATAGGTAGGATTAGAGAGGTGAAGAATGTATGTGTGTGTGCGTGTGTGCGTGCGTATGTGCGTGTGTGTGTGTGAGTGTGTGTGTGTGTATGTGTGTGTGTGTGTCCCTTCGCTCGCAGAGATAAGAAAAAAGCGGTGGCAAGAAGGCCATGCCTGTCGTAAGAGGCGACTAATGGATAGGAGTCGAGAGGTGGAGAGTGTGTGCGTGTGCGTGTGCGTGTGCGTGTGCGTGTGTGTGTGTGTGCGTGTGTGTGTGTGTCCGTTTGGCTTGCAGAGATAAAAACACGGCCGTGGCAAGAAGTCCCTGCCTGTCGTAAGAGGAGAATAATGGGTAGGAGTCGAGAGGTGAAGAGTGTATGTGTGTGTGCGTGTGTGCGTGCGTGTGTGTGTATGTGTGTGTGTCAGTGTGTGTGTGTGTGTCCGGTCGGCTCGCAGAGATGAGAACACGGCCGTGGCAAGAAGGCACTGCCTGTCGTTAAGAGGCAACTAATGGGTAGGAGTCGAGAGGTGAAGAGTGTATGTGTGTGTGTGTGTGCGTGTGTGCGTGTGTGTGCGTGTGTGTGTGTGTATATGTTTGTGTCTGTTTGGCTTGCAGAGATAAGAATACGGCCGAGGCAAGAAGGCCCTGCCTCTTGTAAGGGGCGACTAATAAGTAGGAGTCGAGAGGTGAAGAGTGTATGTGTGTATGCGTGTGTGCGTGTGTGCGTGTGTGAGTATGTGTGTTTGTTAGTTCGGCTTGCCGAGATAAGAGCACAACCGAGGCAAGAAGGCCCTGCCTATCGTAAGAGGCGACTAATAGGTAGGAGTCGAGAGGTGAAGAGTGTATGTGTGTGTGCGTGTGTGTGCGTGTGTGTGCGTGTGAGCGTGCGTGTGTGTGTGAGTGTGTGTGTGTGTCCGTTCGGCTTGCAGAGATAAGAATACGGCCAAGGCAAGAAGACCCTGCCTGTCGTAAGTGGCGACTAATTGGTAGGAGTCGAGAGGTGAAGAGTGTATATGTGTGTGTGCGTGTGTGCGTGTGTGTGCGTGTGTGCGTGCGTGTGTGTGTGAGTGTGTGCGTCCGTTCGGCTTGCAGAGATAAGAATACGGCCGAGGCAAGAAGGCCCTGCCTGTCGTAAGTGGCGACTAATGGGTAGGAGTCGAGAGGTGAAGAGTTTATTTGTGTGTGTGTGTGCGTGTGTGTGCGTGTGTGCGTGCGTGTGTGTGTGAGTGTGTGTGTGTCCGTTCGGCTTGCAGAGATAAGAATACGGCCGCGGCAAGAAGGCCCTGCCTGTCGTAAGTGGCGACTAATTGGTAGGAGTCGAGAGGTGAAGAGTGTATGTGTGTGTGCGTGTGTGCGTGTGTGTGCGTGTGTAAGTGTGTGTGTATGTGTGTGTGTCTGTTTGGCTTGCAGAGATAAGAATACGGCCGAGGCAAGGAGGCCCTGCCTGTCGTGAGAGGCGACTAATAGGTAGGATTAGAGAGGTGAAGAATGTATGTGTGTGCGTATGTGCGTGTTTGTGTGTGTGTGAGTGTATGTGTGTGTGCGTGTGTGCGTGCGTGTGTGCATGTGTGTGTGAGTGTGTGTGTGTGTATGTGTGTGTGTGTGTCCCTTCGCTCGCAGAGATAAGAAACAAGCGGTGGCAAGAAGGCCATGCCTGTCGTAAGAGGCGACTAATGGATAGGAGTCGAGAGGTGGAGAGTGTGTGCGTGTGCGGGTGCGTGTGCGTGTTTGTGTGTGTGCGTGTGTGTGTGTCCGTTTGGCTTGCAGAGATAAGAACACGGCTGTGGCAAGAAGTCCCTGCCTGTCGTAAGAGGAGAATAATGGGTAGGAGTCGAAAGGTGAAGAGTGTATGTGTGTGTGTGCGTGTGTGCGTGTGTGTGTGTGCGTGTGTGAGTATGTGTGTGTATTAGTTCGGCTTGCAGAAATAAGAACACGACCGAGGCAAGCAGGCCCTGCCTATCGTAATAGGCGACTAATAGGTAGGAGTAGAGAGGTGAAGAGTGTATGTGTGTGTGTGCGTGTGTGCGTGTGTGTGTGAGTGTGTGAGTATGTGTGTGTGTCCGTTCGGCTTGCAGAGATAAAAACACCCCTAAGGTAAGAAGGCCCTGCCTGTCGTAAGAGGCGACTAATAGGTAGGAGTCGAGAGGTGGAGAGTGTGTGCGTGTGCGTGTGCGTGTGTGCGTGTGTAAGTATGTGTGTGTGTGTCCGTTCGTCTTGCAGAAATAAGAACACGGCCGAGGCAAGAAGGCCCTGCCTGTCGTGAGAGGCGACTAATAGGTAGGATTAGAGAGGTGAAGAATGTATGTGTGTGTGCGTGTGTGCGTGCGTATGTGCGTGTGTGTGTGTGAGTGTGTGTGTGTATGTGTGTGTGTGTCCCTTCGCTCGCAGAGATAAGAAAAAAGCGGTGGCAAGAAGGCCATGCCTGTCGTAAGAGGCGACTAATGGATAGGAGTCGAGAGGTGGAGAGTGTGTGCGTGTGCGTGTGCGTGTGCGTGTGTGTGTGTGTGCGTGTGTGTGTGTGTGTCCGTTTGGCTTGCAGAGATAAAAACACGGCCGTGGCAAGAAGTCTCTGCCTGTCGTAAGAGGAGAATAATGGGTAGGAGTCGAGAGGTGAAGAGTGTATGTGTGTGTGCGTGTGTGCGTGCGTGTGTGAGTGTGTGTGTGTATGTGTGTGTGTCAGTGTGTGTGTGTGTGTGTCCGGTCGGCTCGCAGAGATGAGAACACGGCCGTGGCAAGAAGGCACTGCCTGTCGTTAAGAGGCAACTAACGGGTAGGAGTCGAGAGGTGAAGAGTGTATGTGTGTGTGTGTGCGTGTGTGCGTGTGTGTGCGTGTGTGTGTGTATATGTTTGTGTCTGTTTGGCTTGCAGAGATAAGAATACGGCCGAGGCAAGAAGGCCCTGCATCTTGTAAGGGGCGACTAATAAGTAGGAGTCGAGAGGTGAAGAGTGTATGTGTGTATGCGTGTGTGCGTGTGTGCGTGTGTGAGTATGTGTGTTTGTTAGTTCGGCTTGCAGAGATAAGAGCACAACCGAGGCAAGAAGGCCCTGCCTATCGTAAGAGGCGACTAATAGGTAGGAGTCGAGAGGTGAAGAGTGTATGTGTGTGTGCGTGTGTGCGTGTATGTGTGTTTGTGCGTGTGTGAGTGTGTGTGTATGAGTGTGTGTGTCCGTTCGGCTTGCAGAGATATGAATACGGCCGGGGCAAGAAGGCCCTGCCTCTCGTAAGAGGCGACTAAAAGGTAGGGGTCGAGAGGTGAGGAGTGTATGTGTGTGTGTGTGTGTGAGTGGGTGTGTTTGTCCGCTCGGCTCGCAGAGATAAGATTACGGCCGTGGCAAGAAGGCCCTACCTGTCTTAAGAGGCGGCTAATGGATAGGAGTCGAGAGGTGGAGAGTGTGTGCGTGTGCGTGTGCGTGTGCATGGATGCGTGTGTGTGCGTGTGTGCGTGTGTGTGTGTGTTTGTGTGTGCGTGTGTGTGTGTCCGTTCGGCTTGCAGAGATAAGAACACGGCCGTGGCAAGAAGTCCCAGCCTGTCGTAAGAGGAGAATAATGGGCCGAAGTCGAGAGGTGAATAGTGTATGTGTGCTTGCGTGTGTGTGTTTGTGTGTGAGTGTGTGTGTGTGTCCTTTCGGCTCGCAGAGATAAGAATGCGTTCGTTGCAGGAAGGCTCTGCCTGTCTTAAGAGGCGACTAATGGATAGCACTCGAGAGGTGGAGAGTGTGTGCGTGTGCGTGTGCGTTTGCGTGTGTGCGTTTGTGCCTGTGTGCGTGTGTTTGTGTATGCGTGTGTGTGTGTGTCCGGTCAGCTCGCTGAAATGAGAACACGGCCGTGGCAAGAAGGCCCTGCCTGTCGTAAGAGGCGACTAATGGGTAGGAGTCGAGAGGTGAAGAGTGTATGTGTGTGTGTACGTGTGTGCGTGTGTGTGTGCGTGTGTGAGTATGTGTGTGTGTCCGTTCGGCTTGCAGAGATAAGAACACGGCCGTGGCAAGAAGTCCCTGCCTGTCGTAAGCGGCGACTAATGCGTAGGAGTCGAGTGGTGAAGAGTGTATGTGTGTAAGTGCGTGTGAGCGTGTGTGTGCGTGTGTGAGTGTGTGTGTCCGGTCGGCTCGCAGTGATAAGGACACGTCCGTGCCAAGAAGGCCCTGCCTGTCGTAAGCGGCGACTAATGCGTAGGAGTCGAGTGGTGAAGAGTGTATGTGTGTAAGTGCGTGTGTGCGTGTGTGTGCGTGTGTGAGTGTGTGTGTGTGTCCAGTCGGCTCTCAGAGATAAGAACACGGCCGTGGCAAGAAGGCCCTGCCTTTCGTAAGAGGCGACTAATGGGTAGGAGTCGGGATTTGAAGAGTGTATGTGTGTGAGTGTGCGTGTGTGTGCGTGTGTGAGTGTGT
>NW_027311889.1:1772500-1787500 GCF_040954645.1 Diabrotica undecimpunctata | reverse complement strand
TGTGTATGTGTGTGTGTCTGTTTGGCTTGCAGAGATAAGAATACGGCCGAGGCAAGAAGGCCCTCTCTCTTGTAAGGGGCGACTAATAGGTAGGAGTCGAAAGGTGAATAGTGTATGTGTGTGTGTGTGTGTGCGTGTGTGGGTGTGTGTGTTTGTGCGTGTGTAAGTGTGTGTGTGTGTGTATGTATGTGTGTGTCCATTCGGCTCGCAGAGATTAGAATACGGCCGAGGCAAGAGGGCCATGCCTGTCGTAAGAGGCAACTAATGGGTAGGAGTCGAGAGGTGAAAAGTGTTTTTGTGTGTGTGCGTGTGTGTGCGTGTGTGCGTGCTTGTGTGTGTGAGTGTGTATGTGTCCGTTCGGCTTGCAGAGATAAGAATACGGCCGAGGCAAGAAGGCCTTGCCTGTCGTAAGAGGCGACTAATGGGGAGGAGTCGAGAGGTGAAGAGTGTATGTGTGTGTGTGCGTGTGTGTGCGTGTGTGAGTGTGTGTGTCCTGTCGGCTCGCAGTGATAAGGAAACGTCCGTGCCAAGAAGGCCCTGCCTGTCGTAAGCGGCGACTAATGCGTAGGAGTCGAGAGGTGAAGAGTGTATGTGTGTAAGTGCGTGTGTTTGTGTGTGTGCGTGTGTGAGTGTGTGAGTGTGCCCGGTCGGCTCGCAGAGATAAGAACACGGCCGTGGCAAGAAGGCCCTGCCTGTCGTAAGAGGCGACTAATGGGTAGGAGTCGAGAGGTGTAGAGTGTATGTGTGTGTGAGTGTGCGTGTGTGTGCGTGTGTGAGTGTGTGTGTGTATTTGTGTGTGTGAGTGTGTGTGTGTCCAGTCGGCTCGCAGAGATAAGAACACGGCCGTGGCTAGAAGGCCCTGCCTGTCGTAAGAGGCGACTAATGGGTAGGAGTCGAGAGGTGAAGAGTGTATGTGTGTGTGAGTGTGCGTGTGTGCGTGTGTGTGCGTGTGTGAGTGTGTGTGTGTATTTGTGTATGTGAGTGTGTGTGTCCAGTCAGCTCGCAGAGATAAGAACACGGCCGTAGCAAGAAGGCCCTGCCTGTCGTAAGAGGCGACTAATGGGTAGGAGTCGAGTGGTGAAGAGTGTATATGTGTGTGCGTATGTGCGTGTGAGTGCGTGTGAGAGTGTGTGTGTATGTGTGTGTGTGTCCGTTCGGCTTGCAGAGATAAGAGCACGACCGAGGCAAGAAGGCCCTGCCTATCGTAAGAGGCGACTAATAGGTAGGATTCGAGAGGTGAAGAATGTATAAGTGTGTGCGTGTGTGCGTGTTTGTGTGTGTGTGAGTGTATGTGTGTGTGCGTGTGTGCGTGCGTGTGTGAGTATGTGTGTGTGTATGTGTGTGTGTGTATGTGTGTGTAGGTGTGTGTGTATCCCTTCGGCTCGCAGAGATAAGAATACGTCCGTGGCAGGAAGGCCATGCTTGCTGTAAGGAGCGACTAATGGGTAGTAGTCGATAGGTGAAGCGTGTATGTGTGTGTGTATGTGTGCAAGTGTGTGTGTGTGTGTCCGTTCGGCTCGCTAAGATAGGTATACGTCCGTGGCAAGAAGGCCCAGCCTGTCTTAAGAGGCGACTAATGGATAGGAATCGAGAGGTGGAGGGTGCGTGCGTGAGCGTGTACGTGTGTGTGCGTGTGTAAGTGTGTGTGTATGTGTGTGTGTATGTGTGTGTGTCTGTTTGGCTTGCAGAGATAAGAATACGGCCAAGGCAAGAAGGCCCTGCCTCTTGTAATGGGCGACTAATAAGTCGGAGTCGAGAGGTGAAGAGTGTATGTGTGTGTGCGTGTGTGCGTGTTTGTGTGTGTGTGAGTGTATGTGTGTGTGCGTGTGTGCGTACGTGTGTGCGTGTGTGAGTATGTGTGTGTGTTAGTTCGGCTTGCAGAAATAAGAACACGACCGAGGCAAGAAGGCCCTGCCTAACGTAAGAGGCAGCTAATAGGTAGGAGTCGAGAGGTGAAGAGTGTATGTGTGTGTGCGTGTGTGCGTGTTTGTGTGTGTGTGAGTGTATGTGTGTGTGCGTGTGTGCGTGCGTGTGTGCGTGTGTGTGTGTGAGTGTGTGTGTGTATGTGTGTGTGTGTGTGTCCCTTCGCTCGCAGAGATAAGAAAAAAGCGGTGGCAAGAAGGCCATGCCTGTCGTAAGAGGCGACTAATGGATAGGAGTCGAGAGGTGGAGAGTGTGTGCGTGTGCGTGTGCGTGTGCGTGTGTGTGTGTGTGTGTGTGTGCGTGTGTTTGTGTGTGTCCGTTTGGCTTGCAGAGATAAGAACACGGCCGTGGCAAGAAGTCCCTGCCTGTCGTATGAGGAGAATAATGGGTAGGAGTCGAGAGGTGAAGAGTGTATGTGTGTGTGTGCGTGTGTGCGTGCGTGTGTGAGTGTGTGTGTATGTGTGTGTGTCAGTGTGTGTGTGTGTCCGGTCGGCTCGCAGAGATGAGAACACGACCGAGGCAAGAAGGCCCTGCCTATCGTAAGAGGCGACTAATAGGTAGGTGTCGAGAGGTGAAGAGTGTATGTGTGTGTGTGCGTGTGTGCGTGTGTGTGTGCGTGTGTAAGTGTATGTGTGTGCGTGTGTGCGTGCGTGTGTGCGTGTGTGTGTGCGTGTGTGCGTGCGTGTTTGCGCGTGTGTGTGTGTGTTTGTGAGTGTGTGTGTGTGTGTATATGTGTGTGTGTGTCCCTTCGGCTCGCAGACATAAGAAAACAGCCGTGGCAAGAAGGCCATGCCAGTCGTAAAGGGCGACTAATGGGTAGGAGTCGAGAGGTGAAGAGTGTATGTGTGTGTGTGTGTGCGTGTGTGCGTGTGTGTGTGAGTACGTGTGTGTGTATGTGTGTGTGTATCCCTTCGGCTCGCAGAGATAAGAATACGTCTGTGGCAAGAAGGCCATGCTTGCTGTAAGGAGCGACTAATTGGTAGGAGTCGAGAGGTGAAGCGTGTATGTGTGTGTGTGTGTGTGTGTGTGTGTGTGTGTGTGTGTGTGTGTGCAAGTGTGTGTGTGTGTCCGTTCGGCTCGCAGAGATAGGAATACGTCTGTGGCAAGAAGGCCCTGCCTGTCTTAAGAGGCGACTAATGGATAGGAGTCGAGAGGTGGAGAGTGTATGTGTGTGTGTGAGTGTGTGCGTGTGTGTGTGCGTGTGTGAGTGTGTGTGTGTCCGGTCGGCTCGCAGAGATAAGAACACGTCCGTGCTAAGAAGGCCCTGCCTGTCGTAAGCGGTGACTAATGGGTAGAAGTCGAGAGGTGAAGAGTGTATGTGTGTGTGTGCGTGTGTGCGTGTGTGTGCTTGTGTGAGTGTGTGTGTGTGTCCTGTCGGCTCGCAGAGATAAGACCACGGCCGTGGCAAGAAGGCCCTGCCTGTCGTAAGAGGCGACTAATGGGTAGGAGTCGAGAGGTGAAGAGTGTATGTGTGTGTGTGCGTGTGTGCGTGTGTGTGCGTGTGTGAGTGTGTGTGTGTATTTGTGTGTGTGAGTGTGTGTGTGTCCAGTAGGCTCGCAGAGATAAGAACACGGCCGTGGCAAGAAGGCCCTGCCTGTCGTAAGAGGCGACTAATGGGTAGGAGTCGAGTGGTGAAGAGTGTATATGTGTGTGTGTGCGTGTGTGCGTGTGTGTGCGTGTGTGATTGTGTGTGTATGTTTGTGTGTCCGTCTGGCTTGCAGAGATGAGAATACGGCCAAGCCAAGAAGACCCTGCCTTTTGTAAGGGGCGACTAATAGGTAGGAGACGAGAGGTGAAGAGTGTATGTGTGTATGCGTGTGTGCGTGTGTGTGTGCGTATGTGAGTATGTGTGTGTGTCCGTTTGGCTTGCAGAGATAAGAATACGGCCGAGGCAAGAAGGCCCTGCCTCTTGTAAGGGGCGACTAATAGGTAGGAGTCGAGAGGTGAAGAGTGTATGTGTGTGTGCGTGTGTGTGTGTGAGTGTATGTGTGTGTGCGTGTGTGATCGTGTGTGTGTGTGTGTGAGTGTGTGTGTGTGTATGTTTGTGTGTGTGTCCCTTCGGCCCGCAGAGATAAGAAAACAGCGGTGGCAAGAAGGACATGCCTGTCGTAAGGGGCGACTAATGGGTAGGAGTCGAGAGGTGAAGAGTGTATGTGTGCGTGCATGTGTACGTGTGTGTGTGAGTGTGTGTGTATGTGTATGTGTGTCCCTTCGGCTCGCAGAGATAAGAAATCAGCGGTTTCAAGAAGGCCATGCCTGTCGTAAGAGGTGACTAATGGGTAGGAGTCGAGAGGTGAAAAGTGTATGTGTGTGTGTGTATGCGTGTGTAAGTGTGTGCGTGTGTGCGTGCATGTGTGAGTGTGTGTGTGTGTATGTGTGTGTGTAAGTGTGTGTGTCCGGTTGGCTCGCAGGGATAAGAACACGGCCGTGGCAAGAAGGCCCTGCCTGTCGTAAGAGGCGACTAATGGGTAGGAGTCGAGAGGTGAAAAGTGTATGTGTGCGTGCGTGTGTGTGTGAGTGTGTGTGTATGTGTGTGTCCCTTCGGCTCGCAGAGATAAGAAATCAGCGGTTTCAAGAAGGCCATGCCTGTCGTAAGAGGTGACTAATGGGTAGGAGTCGAGAGGTGAAAAGTGTATGTGTGTGTGTGTATGCGTGTGTAAGTGTGTGCGTGTGTGCGTGCATGTGTGAGTGTGTGTGTGTGTGTATGTGTGTGTGTAAGTGTGTGTGTCCGGTTGGCTCGCAGGGATAAGAACACGGCCGTGGCTAGAAGGCCCTGCCTGTCGTAAGTGGCGACTAATGGGTAGGAGTCGAGAGGTGAAGAGTGTATGTGTGTGTGAGTGTGCGTGTGTGCGTGTGTGTGCGTGTGTGAGTGTGTGTGTGTATTTGTGTATGTGAGTGTGTGTGTCCAGTCGGCTCGCAGAGATAAGAACACGGCCGTAGCAAGAAGGCCCTGCCTGTCGTAAGAGGCGACTAATGGGTAGGAGTCGAGTGGTGAAGAGTGTATATGTGTGTGCGTATGTGCGTGTGAGTGCGTGTGAGAGTGTGTGTGTATGTGTGTGTGTGTCCGTTCGGCTTGCAGAGATAAGAGCACGACCGAGGCAAGAAGGCCCTGCCTATCGTAAGAGGCGACTAATAGGTAGGATTCGAGAGGTGAAGAATGTATAAGTGTGTGCGTGTGTGCGTGTTTGTGTGTGTGTGAGTGTATGTGTGTGTGCGTGTGTGCGTGCGTGTGTGAGTATGTGTGTGTGTATGTGTGTGTGTGTATGTGTGTGTAGGTGTGTGTGTATCCCTTCGGCTCGCAGAGATAAGAATACGTCCGTGGCAGGAAGGCCATGCTTGCTGTAAGGAGCGACTAATGGGTAGTAGTCGATAGGTGAAGCGTGTATGTGTGTGTGTATGTGTGCAAGTGTGTGTGTGTGTGTGTCCGTTCGGCTCGCTAAGATAGGTATACGTCCGTGGCAAGAAGGCCCAGCCTGTCTTAAGAGGCGACTAATGGATAGGAATCGAGAGGTGGAGGGTGCGTGCGTGAGCGTGTACGTGTGTGTGCGTGTGTAAGTGTGTGTGTATGTGTGTGTGTATGTGTGTGTGTCTGTTTGGCTTGCAGAGATAAGAATACGGCCAAGGCAAGAAGGCCCTGCCTCTTGTAATGGGCGACTAATAAGTCGGAGTCGAGAGGTGAAGAGTGTATGTGTGTGTGCGTGTGTGCGTGTTTGTGTGTGTGTGAGTGTATGTGTGTGTGCGTGTGTGCGTACGTGTGTGCGTGTGTGAGTATGTGTGTGTGTTAGTTCGGCTTGCAGAAATAAGAACACGACCGAGGCAAGAAGGCCCTGCCTAACGTAAGAGGCAGCTAATAGGTAGGAGTCGAGAGGTGAAGAGTGTATGTGTGTGTGCGTGTGTGCGTGTTTGTGTGTGTGTGAGTGTATGTGTGTGTGCGTGTGTGCGTGCGTGTGTGCGTGTGTGTGTGTGAGTGTGTGTGTGTATGTGTGTGTGTGTGTGTGTCCCTTCGCTCGCAGAGATAAGAAAAAAGCGGTGGCAAGAAGGCCATGCCTGTCGTAAGAGGCGACTAATGGATAGGAGTCGAGAGGTGGAGAGTGTGTGCGTGTGCGTGTGCGTGTGCGTGTGTGTGTGTGTGTGTGTGTGCGTGTGTTTGTGTGTGTCCGTTTGGCTTGCAGAGATAAGAACACGGCCGTGGCAAGAAGTCCCTGCCTGTCGTATGAGGAGAATAATGGGTAGGAGTCGAGAGGTGAAGAGTGTATGTGTGTGTGTGCGTGTGTGCGTGCGTGTGTGAGTGTGTGTGTATGTGTGTGTGTCAGTGTGTGTGTGTGTCCGGTCGGCTCGCAGAGATGAGAACACGACCGAGGCAAGAAGGCCCTGCCTATCGTAAGAGGCGACTAATAGGTAGGTGTCGAGAGGTGAAGAGTGTATGTGTGTGTGTGCGTGTGTGCGTGTGTGTGTGCGTGTGTAAGTGTATGTGTGTGCGTGTGTGCGTGCGTGTGTGCGTGTGTGTGTGCGTGTGTGCGTGCGTGTTTGCGCGTGTGTGTGTGTGTTTGTGAGTGTGTGTGTGTGTGTATATGTGTGTGTGTGTCCCTTCGGCTCGCAGACATAAGAAAACAGCCGTGGCAAGAAGGCCATGCCAGTCGTAAAGGGCGACTAATGGGTAGGAGTCGAGAGGTGAAGAGTGTATGTGTGTGTGTGTGTGCGTGTGTGCGTGTGTGTGTGAGTACGTGTGTGTGTATGTGTGTGTGTATCCCTTCGGCTCGCAGAGATAAGAATACGTCTGTGGCAAGAAGGCCATGCTTGCTGTAAGGAGCGACTAATTGGTAGGAGTCGAGAGGTGAAGCGTGTATGTGTGTGTGTGTGTGTGTGTGTGTGTGTGTGTGTGTGCAAGTGTGTGTGTGTGTCCGTTCGGCTCGCAGAGATAGGAATACGTCTGTGGCAAGAAGGCCCTGCCTGTCTTAAGAGGCGACTAATGGATAGGAGTCGAGAGGTGGAGAGTGTATGTGTGTGTGTGAGTGTGTGCGTGTGTGTGTGCGTGTGTGAGTGTGTGTGTGTCCGGTCGGCTCGCAGAGATAAGAACACGTCCGTGCTAAGAAGGCCCTGCCTGTCGTAAGCGGTGACTAATGGGTAGAAGTCGAGAGGTGAAGAGTGTATGTGTGTGTGTGCGTGTGTGCGTGTGTGTGCTTGTGTGAGTGTGTGTGTCCTGTCGGCTCGCAGAGATAAGACCACGGCCGTGGCAAGAAGGCCCTGCCTGTCGTAAGAGGCGACTAATGGGTAGGAGTCGAGAGGTGAAGAGTGTATGTGTGTGTGTGCGTGTGTGCGTGTGTGTGCGTGTGTGAGTGTGTGTGTGTATTTGTGTGTGTGAGTGTGTGTGTGTCCAGTAGGCTCGCAGAGATAAGAACACGGCCGTGGCAAGAAGGCCCTGCCTGTCGTAAGAGGCGACTAATGGGTAGGAGTCGAGTGGTGAAGAGTGTATATGTGTGTGTGTGCGTGTGTGCGTGTGTGTGCGTGTGTGATTGTGTGTGTATGTTTGTGTGTCCGTCTGGCTTGCAGAGATGAGAATACGGCCAAGCCAAGAAGACCCTGCCTTTTGTAAGGGGCGACTAATAGGTAGGAGACGAGAGGTGAAGAGTGTATGTGTGTATGCGTGTGTGCGTGTGTGTGTGCGTATGTGAGTATGTGTGTGTGTCCGTTTGGCTTGCAGAGATAAGAATACGGCCGAGGCAAGAAGGCCCTGCCTCTTGTAAGGGGCGACTAATAGGTAGGAGTCGAGAGGTGAAGAGTGTATGTGTGTGTGCGTGTGTGTGTGTGAGTGTATGTGTGTGTGCGTGTGTGATCGTGTGTGTGTGTGTGTGTGAGTGTGTGTGTGTGTATGTTTGTGTGTGTGTCCCTTCGGCCCGCAGAGATAAGAAAACAGCGGTGGCAAGAAGGACATGCCTGTCGTAAGGGGCGACTAATGGGTAGGAGTCAAGAGGTGAAGAGTGTATGTGTGCGTGCATGTGTACGTGTGTGTGTGAGTGTGTGTGTATGTGTATGTGTGTCCCTTCGGCTCGCAGAGATAAGAAATCAGCGGTTTCAAGAAGGCCATGCCTGTCGTAAGAGGTGACTAATGGGTAGGAGTCGAGAGGTGAAAAGTGTATGTGTGTGTGTGTATGCGTGTGTAAGTGTGTGCGTGTGTGCGTGCATGTGTGAGTGTGTGTGTGTATGTGTGTGTGTAAGTGTGTGTGTCCGGTTGGCTCGCAGGGATAAGAACACGGCCGTGGCAAGAAGGCCCTGCCTGTCGTAAGAGGCGACTAATGGGTAGGAGTCGAGAGGTGAAAAGTGTATGTGTGCGTGCGTGTGTGTGTGAGTGTGTGTGTATGTGTGTGTCCCTTCGGCTCGCAGAGATAAGAAAACAGCGGTGGCAAGAAGGCCATGCCTGTCGTAATGGGCGACTAATGGGTAGTAGTCGAGAGGTGAAAAATGTATGTGTGCGTGCGTTTGTGCGCGTGTGTGTGTGCGTGTGTGTGTGTATGTGTGTGTGTGTGTGTGTGTGTGTGTCCCTTCGTCTCGCAGAGATAAGAAAACAGCGGTGGCAAGAAGGCCATGCTTGTCGTAAGAGGCGACTAATGGGTAGGAGTCGAGAGGTAAAGAGTGTAATTGTGTGTGTGTGTGTGCGTGTGTGTGTGTGTGTGCGTGTGTGCGTGCTTGTGTGTGTGTGAGTGTGTGTGTCCGTTCAGCTTGCAGAGATAAGAATACGGCCGGGGCAAGAAGGCCCTGCCTGTCGTAAGTGGCGACTAATAGGTAGGAGTCGAGAGGTGAGGAGTGTATGTGTGTTTGTGCGTTTGTGTTTGCGTGTGTGAGTGTGTGTGTGTATGTGTGTGTGTCCGTTAGGCTTGCAGAGACAAGAATACGGCCAAGGCAAGAAGGCCCTGCCTCTTGTAAGGGGCGACTAATAGGTAGAAATCGAGAGGTGAAGAGTGTATGCGTGTGTGCGTTTGTGCGTGTGTGTGTGTGAGTGTATGTGTGTGTGCGTGTGTGCGTGCGTGTGTGTGTGTCTGTGAGTGTGTGTGTGTATGTGTGTCCCTTCGGCTCGCAGAGAAAAGAAAACAGCGGTGGCAAGAATGCCATGCCTGTCGTAAGAGGTAATGGGTAAGAGTCGAGAGGTGAAGAGTGTATGTGTGTGTGCGTGTTTGTGTTTGTGCGTTTGTTAGTGTGTGTGTATGTATGTAAGTGTCCGTAACGGCTCGCAGAGATTAGAATACGGTCGAGACGAGAAGGACATGCCAGTCGTAAAATGCGACTAATGGGTAGGAGTCGAGAGGTGAAGAGTGTATTTGTGTGTGTGTGTGCGTGTGTGCGTGCGTGTGTGTGTGAGTGTGTGTATCCGTTCGGCTTGCAGAGATAAAAATACGGCCGTGGCAAGAAGGCCCTGCCTGTCTTAAGAGGCGACTAATGGATAGGAGTCGAGAGGTGGAAAGTGTGTGCGTGTGCGTGTGTGCGTGTGTGCGTGTGTGTGTGTGAGAGTGTGTGTGTCCGTTCGGCTCGCAGAGATAAGAACACGGCCGTGGCAAAAAGTCCCTGAATGTCGTAAGAGGCGACTAATGGGTAGGAGTCGATAGGTGAAGCGTGTATGTGTATGTGTGTGTGCGAGTGTGTGTGTGTGTGTGTCCGTTCGGCTCGCAGAGATAAGAATACGTCCGTGGCAAGAAGGCCATGCCTGTCGTAAGAGGAGAATAATGGGTAGGAGTCGAGAGGTGAAGAGTGTATATGTGTGTGTGTGTGTGTGCGTGCGTGTGTATGTTTGTGTGTCCGTTTGGCATGCAGAGATAAGAATACGGCCGAGGCAAAAAGGCCCTGCCGCTTGAAAGGAGCGACTAATAAGTAGGAGTCGAGAAGTGAAGAGTGTATGTGTGTGTGCGTGTGTGTGTGCGTGTGTGAGTATGTGTGTGTGTTAGTTCGGCCTGCAGAGATAAGAACACGACGGAGGCAAGAAGGCCCTGCCTATCGTAAAAGGCGACTAATAGGTAGGAGTCGAGAGGTGAAGAGTGTATGTGTGTGTGTGTGCGTGTGTGCATGTGTGTGTGCGGGTGTGAGTATGTGTGTGTGTCCGTTCGGCTTGCAGAGATAAGAACACGGCCGAGGCAAGGAGGCCCTGCCTATCGTAAGAGGCGACTAATAGGTAGGAGTCGAGAGGTGAAGAGTGTATGTGTGTGTGTGCGTGTGTGCATGTGTGTGTGCGGGTGTGAGTATGTCTGTGTGTCCGTTCGGCTTGCAGAGATAAGAACACGGCCGAGGCAAGAAGGCCCTGCCTATCGTAAGAGGCGACTAATAGGTAGGAGTCGAGAGGTGAAGAGTGTATGTGTGTGTGTGCGTGTGTGCATGTGTGTGTGTGTGTGTGAGTGTATGTGTGAGTGTGTGTGTGTCAGTGTGTGTGTGTCCGGTCGGCTCGCAGAGCCGTCTTCTTGCCGTGGCAAGAAGGCCCTGCCTGTCGTAAGAGGAGAATAATGGGTAGGAGTCGAGAGGTGAAGAGTGTATGTGTGTGTGTGCGTGTGTGCATGTGTGTGTGCGGGTGTGAGTATGTGTGTGTGTCCGTTTGGCTTGCAGAGATAAGAACACGGCCGAGGCAAAAAGGCCCTGCCGCTTGAAAGGAGCGATTAATAAGTAGGAGTCGAGAGGTGAAGAGTGTATGTGTGTGTGCGTGTGTGTGTGCGTGTGTGAGTATGTGTGTGTGTTAGTTCGGCCTGCAGAGATAAGAACACGACGGAGGCAAGAAGGCCCTGCCTATCGTAAAAGGCGACTAATAGGTAGGAGTCGAGAGGTGAAGAGTGTATGTGTGTGTGTGCGTGTGTGCATGTGTGTGTGCGGGTGTGAGTATGTGTGTGTGTGTCCGTTCGGCTTGCAGAGATAAGAACACGGCCGAGGCAAGAAGGCCCTGCCTATCGTAAGAGGCGACTTATAGGTAGGAGTCGAGAGGTGAAGAGTGTATGTGTGTGTGTGCGTGTGTGCATCTGTGTGTGTGTGTGTGAGTGTATGTGTGTGTTCGTGTGAGCGTGCGTGTGTGCGTGTGCGTCTGTGTGGATGTTTGTGACTGTGTGTGTGTGTGTGTATCCCTTCGGCTCGCAGAGATAAGAATACGGCCGTGGTAAGAAGGCCATGCCTGCTGTAAGGAGCGACTAATGGGTAGGAGTCGAGAGGTAAAGAGTGTATGTGTGTGTGTGTGCGCGCGTGTGTGTGTGTATGTGTATGTGTGTGTGTGTGTGTGTGTGTGTGTGCGTGTTTTTTCTGCTCGCAGAAGTACGAATACGGCCGTGGCAAGAAGGCCATGCCTGCTGTAAGGAGCAACTAATGGGTAGGAGTCGCGAGTTGAAGAGTGTACCTGTGTGTGAGTGTGTGTGTGTGTGTGTGAGTGTATTTGTGTGTGTGTCCGTTCGGCTTGCAGAGATAAGAATACAGCCGTGGCAAGAAGACCCTGCCTCTTGTAATGGGCGACTAATAAGTAGGAGTCGAGAGGTGAAGAGTGTATGTGTGTGTGTGCGTGTGTGCGTGTGTGTGCGTGTGTGAGTATGTGTGTGTGTCCGTTCGGCTTGCAGAGATAAGAACACGGCCAAGGCAAGAAGGCCCTGCCTGTCGTAAGAGGCGACTAATAGGTAGGAGTCAAGAGGTGAAGAATGTATGTGTGTGTGCGTGTGTACGTGTTTGTGTGTGTGTGAGTGTATGTGTGTGTGCGTGTGTGCGTGCGTGTGTGCGTGTGTGAGTATGTGTGTGTGTGTCCGTTCGTCTTGCAGAAATAAGAACACGGCCGAGGCAAGAAGGCCCTGCCTGTCGTGAGAGGCGACTAATAGGTAGGATTAGAGAGGTGAAGAATGTATGTGTGTGTGTGCGTGTGTGCGTGTTTGTGTGTGTGTGAGTGTATGTGTGTGTGCGTGTATGCGTGCGTGTGTGCGTGTGTGTGTGTGAGTGTGTGTGTGTGTATGTGTGTGTGTGCATTTGTGTGTGTGAGTGTGTGTGTCCAGTCGGCTCGCAGAGATAAGAACACGGCCGTGGCAAGAAGTCCCTGCCTGTCGTAAGAGGCGTGTGCGTGTGTGTGCGTGTGTAATTGTGTGTGTATGTGTGTGTGTCTGTTTGGCTTGCAGAAATAAGAATACGGCCGAGGCAAGAAGGCCCTGCCTCTTGTATGGGGCGACTAATAGGTAGGAGTCGAGAGGTGAAGAGTGTATGTGTGTGTGAGTGTGCGTGTGTGCGTGTGTGTGCGTGTGTGAGTGTGTGTGTGTATTTGTGTGTGTGAGTGTGTGTGTCCAGTCGGCTCGCAGAGATAAGAACACGGCCGTGGCAAGAAGGCCCTGCCCGTCGTAAGAAGCGTGTGCGTGTGTGTGCGTGTGTAAGAGTGTGTGTATGTGTGTGTGTCTGTTTGGCTTGCAGAAATAAGAATACGGCCGAGGCAAGAAGGCCCTGCCTCTTTTATGGGGCGACTAATAGGTAGGAGTCGAGAGGTGAATAGTGTATGTGTGTGTGTGCGTGTGTGGGTGTGTGTGTGTTTGTGCGTGTGTAAGTGTGTGCGTATGTATGTGTGTGTCCATTTGGCTCGCAGAGATTAGAATACGGCCGAGGCAAGAAGGCCATGCCTGTCGTAAGAGGCGACTAATTGGTAGGAGTCGAGAGGTGAAGAGTGTATGTGTGTGTGTGCGTGTGTGCGTGTGTGTGTGCGTGTGTGAGTGTGTGTGTGTCCGGTCGGCTCGCAGAGATAAGAACACGTCCGTGCCGTGAGTGTGTGCGTGTCCAGTAGGATCGCAGAGATGAGAACACGGCCGTGGCAAGAAGGCCCTGCCTGTCGTAAGAGGCGACTAATAGGTAAGAGTCGAGTGGTGAAGAGTGTATATGTGTGTGTATGCGTGTGTGCGTGTGTGTGCGTGTGTGAGTGTGTGTGTATGTTTGTGTGTCCGTTTGGCTTGCAGAGATAAGAATACGGCCAAGGCAAGAAGACCCTGCCTTTTGTAAGGGGCGACTAATAGGTAGGAGACGAGAGGTGAAGAGTGTATGTGTGTATGCGTGTGTGTGTGTGTGCGTGTGTGAGTATGTGTGTGTGTCCGTTTGGCTTGCAGAGATAAGAATACGGCCGAGGCAAGAACTGCCTCTTGTAAGGGGCGACTAATAGGTAGGAATCGAGAGGTGAAGAGTGTATGTGTGTGTGCGTGTGTGCGTGTGTGTGTGTGAGTGTATGTGTATGTGCCTGTGTGCGTGCGTGTGTGTGTGTCCGTGAGTGTGTGTGTGTATGTGTGTCCCTTTGGCTCGCAGAGAAAAGAAAACAGCGGTGGCAAGATTGCCGTGCCTGTCGTAAGAGGTGACTAATGGGTAGGAGTCGAGAGGTGAAGAGTATATGTGTGTGTGCGTGTGTGTGTTTGTGCGTATGTGAGTGTGTGTGTATGGGTGTGTGTGTCCGTTCGGCTTGCAGACATAAGAATACGGCCGTGACAAGAAGGCCATGCTTGTTGTAATTAGCGGCTAATGGGTAGGAGTCGAGAGGTGAGGAGTGTTTGTGTGTGTGTGTGCGTGTGTGTTTGCGTGTGTGAGTGTGTATGTGTGTGTGTCCGTTAGGCTTGCAGAGATCAGAATACGGCCAAGGCAAGAAGGCCCTGCCTCTTGTAAGGGGCGACTAATAGGTAGGAATCGAGAGGTGAAGAGTGTATGTGTGTGTGTGTGTGTGTGCGTTTGTGCGCGTGTGTGTGTGCGTGTGTGTGTGTATGTGTGTGTGTGTGTGTGTGTGTGTGTGTCCCTTCGTCTCGCAGAGATAAGAAAACAGCGGTGGCAAGAAGGCCATGCTTGTCGTAAGAGGCGACTAATGGGTAGGAGTCGAGAGGTAAAGAGTGTAATTGTGTGTGTGTGTGTGCGTGTGTGTGTGTGTGTGCGTGTGTGCGTGCTTGTGTGTGTGTGAGTGTGTGTGTCCGTTCAGCTTGCAGAGATAAGAATACGGCCGGGGCAAGAAGGCCCTGCCTGTCGTAAGTGGCGACTAATAGGTAGGAGTCGAGAGGTGAGGAGTGTATGTGTGTTTGTGCGTTTGTGTTTGCGTGTGTGAGTGTGTGTGTGTATGTGTGTGTGTCCGTTAGGCTTGCAGAGACAAGAATACGGCCAAGGCAAGAAGGCCCTGCCTCTTGTAAGGGGCGACTAATAGGTATAAATCGAGAGGTGAAGAGTGTATGTGTGTGTGCGTTTGTGCGTGTGTGTGTGTGAGTGTATGTGTGTGTGCGTGTGTGCGTGCGTGTGTGTGTGTCTGTGAGTGTGTGTGTGTATGTGTGTCCCTTCGGCTCGCAGAGAAAAGAAAACAGCGGTGGCAAGAATGCCATGCCTGTCGTAAGAGGTAATGGGTAAGAGTCGAGAGGTGAAGAGTGTATGTGTGTGTGCGTGTTTGTGTTTGTGCGTTTGTTAGTGTGTGTGTATGTATGTAAGTGTCCGTAACGGCTCGCAGAGATTAGAATACGGTCGAGACGAGAAGGACATGCCAGTCGTAAAATGCGACTAATGGGTAGGAGTCGAGAGGTGAAGAGTGTATTTGTGTGTGTGTGTGCGTGTGTGCGTGCGTGTGTGTGTGAGTGTGTGTATCCGTTCGGCTTGCAGAGATAAAAATACGGCCGTGGCAAGAAGGCCCTGCCTGTCTTAAGAGGCGACTAATGGATAGGAGTCGAGAGGTGGAAAGTGTGTGCGTGTGCGTGTGTGCGTGTGTGCGTGTGTGTGTGTGAGAGTGTGTGTGTCCGTTCGGCTCGCAGAGATAAGAACACGGCCGTGGCAAAAAGTCCCTGAATGTCGTAAGAGGCGACTAATGGGTAGGAGTCGATAGGTGAAGCGTGTATGTGTATGTGTGTGTGCGAGTGTGTGTGTGTGTGTCCGTTCGGCTCGCAGAGATAAGAATACGTCCGTGGCAAGAAGGCCATGCCTGTCGTAAGAGGAGAATAATGGGTAGGAGTCGAGAGGTGAAGAGTGTATATGTGTGTGTGTGTGTGCGTGCGTGTGTATGTTTGTGTGTCCGTTTGGCATGCAGAGATAAGAATACGGCCGAGGCAAAAAGGCCCTGCCGCTTGAAAGGAGCGACTAATAAGTAGGAGTCGA
>NW_027311889.1:1765000-1770000 GCF_040954645.1 Diabrotica undecimpunctata | reverse complement strand
GTGTGTGTCTGTTTGGCTTGCAGAAATAAGAATACGGCCGAGGCAAGAAGGCCCTGCCTCTTTTATGGGGCGACTAATAGGTAGGAGTCGAGAGGTGAATAGTGTATGTGTGTGTGTGCGTGTGTGGGTGTGTGTGTGTTTGTGCGTGTGTAAGTGTGTGCGTATGTATGTGTGTGTCCATTTGGCTCGCAGAGATTAGAATACGGCCGAGGCAAGAAGGCCATGCCTGTCGTAAGAGGCGACTAATTGGTAGGAGTCGAGAGGTGAAGAGTGTATGTGTGTGTGTGCGTGTGTGCGTGTGTGTGTGCGTGTGTGAGTGTGTGTGTGTCCGGTCGGCTCGCAGAGATAAGAACACGTCCGTGCCGTGAGTGTGTGCGTGTCCAGTAGGATCGCAGAGATGAGAACACGGCCGTGGCAAGAAGGCCCTGCCTGTCGTAAGAGGCGACTAATAGGTAAGAGTCGAGTGGTGAAGAGTGTATATGTGTGTGTATGCGTGTGTGCGTGTGTGTGCGTGTGTGAGTGTGTGTGTATGTTTGTGTGTCCGTTTGGCTTGCAGAGATAAGAATACGGCCAAGGCAAGAAGACCCTGCCTTTTGTAAGGGGCGACTAATAGGTAGGAGACGAGAGGTGAAGAGTGTATGTGTGTATGCGTGTGTGTGTGTGTGCGTGTGTGAGTATGTGTGTGTGTCCGTTTGGCTTGCAGAGATAAGAATACGGCCGAGGCAAGAACTGCCTCTTGTAAGGGGCGACTAATAGGTAGGAATCGAGAGGTGAAGAGTGTATGTGTGTGTGCGTGTGTGCGTGTGTGTGTGTGAGTGTATGTGTATGTGCCTGTGTGCGTGCGTGTGTGTGTGTCCGTGAGTGTGTGTGTGTATGTGTGTCCCTTTGGCTCGCAGAGAAAAGAAAACAGCGGTGGCAAGATTGCCGTGCCTGTCGTAAGAGGTGACTAATGGGTAGGAGTCGAGAGGTGAAGAGTATATGTGTGTGTGCGTGTGTGTGTTTGTGCGTATGTGAGTGTGTGTGTATGGGTGTGTGTGTCCGTTCGGCTTGCAGACATAAGAATACGGCCGTGACAAGAAGGCCATGCTTGTTGTAATTAGCGGCTAATGGGTAGGAGTCGAGAGGTGAGGAGTGTTTGTGTGTGTGTGTGCGTGTGTGTTTGCGTGTGTGAGTGTGTATGTGTGTGTGTCCGTTAGGCTTGCAGAGATCAGAATACGGCCAAGGCAAGAAGGCCCTGCCTCTTGTAAGGGGCGACTAATAGGTAGGAATCGAGAGGTGAAGAGTGTATGTGTGTGTGTGCGTGTGTGCATGTGTGTGTGTGTGTGTGAGTGTATGTGTGAGTGTGTGTGTGTCAGTGTGTGTGTGTCCGGTCGGCTCGCAGAGCCGTCTTCTTGCCGTGGCAAGAAGGCCCTGCCTGTCGTAAGAGGAGAATAATGGGTAGGAGTCGAGAGGTGAAGAGTGTATGTGTGTGTGTGCGTGTGTGCATGTGTGTGTGCGGGTGTGAGTATGTGTGTGTGTCCGTTTGGCTTGCAGAGATAAGAACACGGCCGAGGCAAAAAGGCCCTGCCGCTTGAAAGGAGCGATTAATAAGTAGGAGTCGAGAGGTGAAGAGTGTATGTGTGTGTGCGTGTGTGTGTGCGTGTGTGAGTATGTGTGTGTGTTAGTTCGGCCTGCAGAGATAAGAACACGACGGAGGCAAGAAGGCCCTGCCTATCGTAAAAGGCGACTAATAGGTAGGAGTCGAGAGGTGAAGAGTGTATGTGTGTGTGTGCGTGTGTGCATGTGTGTGTGCGGGTGTGAGTATGTGTGTGTGTGTCCGTTCGGCTTGCAGAGATAAGAACACGGCCGAGGCAAGAAGGCCCTGCCTATCGTAAGAGGCGACTTATAGGTAGGAGTCGAGAGGTGAAGAGTGTATGTGTGTGTGTGCGTGTGTGCATCTGTGTGTGTGTGTGTGAGTGTATGTGTGTGTTCGTGTGAGCGTGCGTGTGTGCGTGTGCGTCTGTGTGGATGTTTGTGACTGTGTGTGTGTGTGTGTATCCCTTCGGCTCGCAGAGATAAGAATACGGCCGTGGTAAGAAGGCCATGCCTGCTGTAAGGAGCGACTAATGGGTAGGAGTCGAGAGGTAAAGAGTGTATGTGTGTGTGTGTGCGCGCGTGTGTGTGTGTATGTGTATGTGTGTGTGTGTGTGTGTGTGTGTGTGCGTGTTTTTTCTGCTCGCAGAAGTACGAATACGGCCGTGGCAAGAAGGCCATGCCTGCTGTAAGGAGCAACTAATGGGTAGGAGTCGCGAGTTGAAGAGTGTACCTGTGTGTGAGTGTGTGTGTGTGTGTGTGTGAGTGTATTTGTGTGTGTGTCCGTTCGGCTTGCAGAGATAAGAATACAGCCGTGGCAAGAAGACCCTGCCTCTTGTAATGGGCGACTAATAAGTAGGAGTCGAGAGGTGAAGAGTGTATGTGTGTGTGTGCGTGTGTGCGTGTGTGTGCGTGTGTGAGTATGTGTGTGTGTCCGTTCGGCTTGCAGAGATAAGAACACGGCCAAGGCAAGAAGGCCCTGCCTGTCGTAAGAGGCGACTAATAGGTAGGAGTCAAGAGGTGAAGAATGTATGTGTGTGTGCGTGTGTACGTGTTTGTGTGTGTGTGAGTGTATGTGTGTGTGCGTGTGTGCGTGCGTGTGTGCGTGTGTGAGTATGTGTGTGTGTGTCCGTTCGTCTTGCAGAAATAAGAACACGGCCGAGGCAAGAAGGCCCTGCCTGTCGTGAGAGGCGACTAATAGGTAGGATTAGAGAGGTGAAGAATGTATGTGTGTGTGTGCGTGTGTGCGTGTTTGTGTGTGTGTGAGTGTATGTGTGTGTGCGTGTATGCGTGCGTGTGTGCGTGTGTGTGTGTGAGTGTGTGTGTGTGTATGTGTGTGTGTGCATTTGTGTGTGTGAGTGTGTGTGTCCAGTCGGCTCGCAGAGATAAGAACACGGCCGTGGCAAGAAGTCCCTGCCTGTCGTAAGAGGCGTGTGCGTGTGTGTGCGTGTGTAATTGTGTGTGTATGTGTGTGTGTCTGTTTGGCTTGCAGAAATAAGAATACGGCCGAGGCAAGAAGGCCCTGCCTCTTGTATGGGGCGACTAATAGGTAGGAGTCGAGAGGTGAAGAGTGTATGTGTGTGTGAGTGTGCGTGTGTGCGTGTGTGTGCGTGTGTGAGTGTGTGTGTGTATTTGTGTGTGTGAGTGTGTGTGTCCAGTCGGCTCGCAGAGATAAGAACACGGCCGTGGCAAGAAGGCCCTGCCCGTCGTAAGAAGCGTGTGCGTGTGTGTGCGTGTGTAAGAGTGTGTGTATGTGTGTGTGTCTGTTTGGCTTGCAGAAATAAGAATACGGCCGAGGCAAGAAGGCCCTGCCTCTTTTATGGGGCGACTAATAGGTAGGAGTCGAGAGGTGAATAGTGTATGTGTGTGTGTGCGTGTGTGGGTGTGTGTGTGTTTGTGCGTGTGTAAGTGTGTGCGTATGTATGTGTGTGTCCATTTGGCTCGCAGAGATTAGAATACGGCCGAGGCAAGAAGGCCATGCCTGTCGTAAGAGGCGACTAATTGGTAGGAGTCGAGAGGTGAAGAGTGTATGTGTGTGTGTGCGTGTGTGCGTGTGTGTGTGCGTGTGTGAGTGTGTGTGTGTCCGGTCGGCTCGCAGAGATAAGAACACGTCCGTGCCGTGAGTGTGTGCGTGTCCAGTAGGATCGCAGAGATGAGAACACGGCCGTGGCAAGAAGGCCCTGCCTGTCGTAAGAGGCGACTAATAGGTAAGAGTCGAGTGGTGAAGAGTGTATATGTGTGTGTATGCGTGTGTGCGTGTGTGTGCGTGTGTGAGTGTGTGTGTATGTTTGTGTGTCCGTTTGGCTTGCAGAGATAAGAATACGGCCAAGGCAAGAAGACCCTGCCTTTTGTAAGGGGCGACTAATAGGTAGGAGACGAGAGGTGAAGAGTGTATGTGTGTATGCGTGTGTGTGTGTGTGCGTGTGTGAGTATGTGTGTGTGTCCGTTTGGCTTGCAGAGATAAGAATACGGCCGAGGCAAGAACTGCCTCTTGTAAGGGGCGACTAATAGGTAGGAATCGAGAGGTGAAGAGTGTATGTGTGTGTGCGTGTGTGCGTGTGTGTGTGTGAGTGTATGTGTATGTGCCTGTGTGCGTGCGTGTGTGTGTGTCCGTGAGTGTGTGTGTGTATGTGTGTCCCTTTGGCTCGCAGAGAAAAGAAAACAGCGGTGGCAAGATTGCCGTGCCTGTCGTAAGAGGTGACTAATGGGTAGGAGTCGAGAGGTGAAGAGTATATGTGTGTGTGCGTGTGTGTGTTTGTGCGTATGTGAGTGTGTGTGTATGGGTGTGTGTGTCCGTTCGGCTTGCAGACATAAGAATACGGCCGTGACAAGAAGGCCATGCTTGTTGTAATTAGCGGCTAATGGGTAGGAGTCGAGAGGTGAGGAGTGTTTGTGTGTGTGTGTGCGTGTGTGTTTGCGTGTGTGAGTGTGTATGTGTGTGTGTCCGTTAGGCTTGCAGAGATCAGAATACGGCCAAGGCAAGAAGGCCCTGCCTCTTGTAAGGGGCGACTAATAGGTAGGAATCGAGAGGTGAAGAGTGTATGTGTGTGTGTGTGTGTGTGCGTTTGTGCGCGTGTGTGTGTGCGTGTGTGTGTGTATGTGTGTGTGTGTGTGTGTGTGTGTGTGTGTGTGTCCCTTCGTCTCGCAGAGATAAGAAAACAGCGGTGGCAAGAAGGCCATGCTTGTCGTAAGAGGCGACTAATGGGTAGGAGTCGAGAGGTAAAGAGTGTAATTGTGTGTGTGTGTGTGCGTGTGTGTGTGTGTGTGTGCGTGTGTGCGTGCTTGTGTGTGTGTGAGTGTGTGTGTCCGTTCAGCTTGCAGAGATAAGAATACGGCCGGGGCAAGAAGGCCCTGCCTGTCGTAAGTGGCGACTAATAGGTAGGAGTCGAGAGGTGAGGAGTGTATGTGTGTTTGTGCGTTTGTGTTTG
>NW_027311889.1:1722500-1760000 GCF_040954645.1 Diabrotica undecimpunctata | reverse complement strand
GTGCGTGTGTGCGTGCGTGTGTGTGTGACTGTGTGTAACCGTTCGGCTTGCAGAGATAAGAATACGGCCGGGGCAAGAAGGCCCTGCCTCTCGTAAGAGGCGACTAAAAGGGAGGAGTCGAGAGGTGAATAGTGTATGTATGTGTGTGTGACTGTGTGTGTGTCCGCTCGGCTCGCAGAGATAAAAATACGGCCGTGGCAAGAAGGCCCTGAATGTCGTAACGGGCGACTAATGGGTAGGAGTCGAGAGGTGAAGCGTGTATGTGTGTGTGTGTGTTTGTGAGTGTGTGTGTGTGTGTCCGTTCGGCTCGCAGAGGTAAGAATACGTCCGTGGCAAGAAGGCCCTGTCTGTCGTAAGAGGAGAATAATGGGTAGGAGTCGAGAGGTGAAAAGTGTATGTGTGTGTGTGTGTGTGTGCGTGCGTGTGTATGTTTGTGTGTCCGTTTGGCATGCAGAGATAAGAATACGGCCGAGGCAAAAAGGCCCTGCCGCTTGTAAGGAGCGACTAATAAGTAGGAGTCGAGAGGTGAAGAGTGTATGTGTGTGTGCGTGTGTGTGTGCGTGTGTGAGTTTGTGTGTGTGTTAGTTCGGCCTGCAGAGATAAGAACACGACGGAGGCAAGAAGGCCCTGCCTATCGTAAAAGGCGACTAATAGGTAGGAGTCGAGAGGTGAAGAGTGTATGTGTGTGTGCGTGTGTGCATGTGTGTGTGCGTGTGTGTGTGTGAGTGTATGTGTGTGTTGGTGTAAGCGTGCGTGTGTGCGTGTGCGTCTGTGTTGATGTTTGTGAGTGTGTGTGTGTGTGTGTGTGTGTGTGCGTGCGTGTGTGTGTGTGAGTGTGTGTATCCCTACGGCTCGCAGAGATAAGAATACGGCCGTGGTAAGAAGGCCATGCCTGCTGTAAGGAGCGACTAATGGGTAGGAGTCGCGAGTTGAAGAGTGTACCTGTGTGTGAGTGTGTGTGTGTGCGTGTGTGAGTGTATGTGTGTGTGTGTCCGTTCGGCTTGCAGAGATAAGAATACAGCCGTAGCAAGAAGGCCCTGCCTGTCGTAAGAGGCGACTAATGGGTAGGAGTCGAGAGGTGGAGAGTGTAGGTATGTGCATGTGTGCGTGTGTGCGCGTGTGTGTGTGCGTGTGTGTATGTGTGTGTGTCCCTTCGGCTTACAGAGATAAGAATTCGGTCGTGGCAAGAAGGCCATGCCTGTCGTAAGAGGCGACTAATGGGTAGGAATCGAGAGGTGAAGAGTGTATGTGTTCGTGTGTGTGTGTGTGAGTATGTGTGTATGTATGTGTATGTGTGTGTGTCCCTTCGGCTTACAGAGATAAGAATTCGGTCGTGGCAAGAAGGCCATGCCTGCTGTAAGGAGCGACTAATGGGTAGGAGTCGATAGGTGAAGAGTGAACGTGTGTGTAAGTGTGTGTGCATGTATGTGTGTCCGTTCGGCTTGCAGAGATAAGAATACAGCGAGGCAAGAAGGCCCTGCCTGTCGTAAGGGGCGAGTAATAGGTAGGAGTCGTGAGGTGAAGAGTGTAGGTGTCTGTGTGTCCGTGTGTGAGTGTGTGTGTGTGTGTGTCCGTTCGGCTCGCAGAGATAAGAATACGGCGGTGGCAAGAAGGCCCTGCCTGTCGTAAGGGGCGAGTAATAGGTAAGAGTCGAGAGGTGAATAGTGTAGGTGTGTGTGTGTGTGTGAGTGTGTATGTGTGTCTGTATTCAAGAAGGCCATGCCTGTCGTAAGAGGCAACTAATGGGTAGGAGTCGAGAGGTGAAGAGTGTATGTGTGCTTGTGTGTGTGTGTTCGTGTGTGCGTGTGTGTGTGTGTGAGCATGTGTGTGTGTATATGTGTATGTGTGTGTGTTGGTCCCTTCTGCTCGCAGAGATAAGAATACGGCCGTGGTAAGAAGGCCATGCCTGCTGTAAGGAGCGACTAATGGGTAGGAGTCGAGAGGTAAAGAGTGTACGTGTGTGTGTGCGTGTGTTCGTGTATGAGTGTGTTTGTGTGTGCGTGTGTGTGTGTGTGTTCGTGTGAACGTGTGTGCGTGTGCGAGTGTATGTATGTGTGTCCGTTCGGCTTGCAGAGATAAGAATACGTCCGTGGCAAGAAGGCCCTGCCTGTCTTAAGAGGCGACTAATAAGTAGGAGTCGAGAGGTAAAGAGTGTATTTGTGTGTGTGTGTGTGTGTGCGTGTGTGTGCGTGTGTGCGTGCGTGTGTGTGTGAGTGTGTGTGTGTCCGTTCGGCTTGCAGAGATAAGAATACGGCCGCGGCAAGAAGGCCCTGCCTGTCGTAAGTGGCGACTAATTGGTAGGAGTCGAGAGGTGAAGAGTGTATGTGTGTGTGTGTGCGTGTGTGCGTGTGTGTGCGTGTGTAAGTGTGTGTGTATGTGTGTGTGTCTGTTTGGCTTGCAGAGATAAGAATACGGCCGAGGCAAGAAGGCCCTGCGTGTCGTGAGAGGCGACTAATAGGTAGGATTAGAGAGGTGAAGAATGTATGTGTGTGCGTATGTGCGTGTTTGTGTGTGTGTGAGTGTATGTGTGTGTGCGTGTGTGCGTGCGTGTGTGCATGTGTGTGTGAGTGTGTGTGTGTATGTGTGTGTGTGTGTCCCTTCGCTCGCAGAGATAAGAAAAAAGCGGTGGCAAGAAGGCCATGCCTGTCGTAAGAGGCGACTAATGGATAGGAGTCGAGAGGTGGAGAGTGTGTGCGTGTGAGGGTGCGTGTGCGTGTGTGTGTGTGTGCGTGTGTATGTCCGTTTGGCTTGCAGAGATAAGAACACGGCCGTGGCAAGAAGTCCCTGCCTGTCGTAAGAGGAGAATAATGGGTAGGAGTCGAGAGGTGAAGAGTGTATGTATGTGTGTGCGTGTGTGCGTGCGTGTGTGAGTGTGTGTGTGTATGTGTGTGTGTGTCAGTGTGTGTGTGTGTCCGGTCGGCTCGCAGAGATGAGAACACGACCGTGGCAAGAAGGCACTGCCTGTCGTTAAGAGGCGACTAATGGGTAGGAGTCGAGAGGTGAAGAGTGTATGTGTGTGTGTGTGCGTGTGTGCGTGTGTGTGCGTGTGTGTGTGTATGTGTGTGTCTGTTTGGCTTGCAGAGATAAGAATACGGCCGAGGCAAAAAGGTCCTGCCTCTTGTAAGGGGCGACTAATAAGTAGGAGTCGAGAGGTGAAGAGTGTATGTGTGTATGCGTGTGTGCGTGTGTGAGTATGTGTGTGTGTTAGTTCGGCTTGCAGAGATAAGAGCACAACCGAGGCAAGAAGGCCCTGCCTATCGTAAGAGGCGACTAATAGGTAGGAGTGGAGAGGTGAAGAGTGTATGTGTGTGTGTGCGTGTGTGCGTGTGTGTGCGTGTAAGCGTGCGTGTGTGTGTGAGTGTGTGTATGTCCGTTCGGCTTGCAGAGATAAGAATACGGCCGAGGCAAGAAGGCCCTGCCTGTCGTAACTGGCGACTAATTGGTAGGAGTCGAGAGGTGAAGAGTGCATGTGTGTGTGTGCGTGTGTGCGTGTGTGTGCGTGAGTGCGTGCGTCTGTGTGTGAGTGTGTGTGTGTCCGTTCGGCTTGCAGAGATAAGAATACGGCCGAGGCAAGAAGGCCCTGCCTGTCGTAAGTGGCGACTAATTGGTAGGAGTCGAGAGGTGAAGAGTGTATGTGTGTGTGTGCGTGTGTGCGTGTGTGTGGGTGTGTAAGTGTGTGTGTATGTGTGTGTGTGTCTGTTTGGCTTGCAGAGATAAGAATACGGCCGAGGCAAGAAGGCCCTCTCTCTTGTAAGGGGCGACTAATAGGTAGGAGTCGAAAGGTGAATAGTGTATGTGTGTGTGTGCGTGTGTGGGTGTGTGTGTGTTTGTGCGTGTGTAAGTGTGTGTGTATGTATGTGTGTGTCCATTCGGCTCGCAGACATTAGAATACGGCCGAGGCAAGAAGGCCATGCCTGTCGTAAGAGGCAACTAATGGGTAGGAGTCGAGAGGTGAAAAGTGTTTTTGTGTGTGTGCGTGTGTGTGCGTGTGTGCGTGCTTGTGTGTGTGAGTGTGTATGTGTCCGTTCGGCTTGCAGAGATAAGAATACGGCCGAGGCAAGAAGGTCATGCCTGTCTTAAGAGGCGACTAATGGATAGGAGTCGAAAGGTGGAGAGTGTATATGTGTGTGTGCGCGTGTGTGCGTGCGTGTGTGTGTGTGTTCTTGTATGTGTGTGTGAGTGTGTGTGTCCGGTCGGCTCGCAGAGATAAGAACATGGCCGTGGCAGGAAGGCCCTGCCTGTCGTAAGAGGCGACTAATGAGTAGGGGTCGAGAGGTGAAGAGTGTATGTGTGTGTGCGTGTGTGCGTGTGTGTGCGTGTGTGAGTGTGTGTGTATGTGTGTGTGTCCGTCTGGCTTGCAGAGGTAAGAATACGGCCAAGGCAAGAAGACCCTGCCAGTTGTAAGGGGCGACTAATAGGTAGGAGTCGAGAGGTGAAGAGTGTATGTGTGTGTGCTTGTGTGCGTGTGTGTGTGCGTGTGTGAGTATGTGTGTGTCCGTTCGGCTTGCAGAGATAAGAACACGGCCGTGGCAAGAAGTCCCTGCCTATCGTAAGAGGCGACTAATAGGTAGGAGTCGAGAGGTGAAGAATGTATGTGTGTGTGCGTGTGGGCGTGTTTGTGTGTGTGTGTGAGTGTATGTGTGTGTGAGTGTGTGCGTGCGTGTGTGTGTGTGTTTGTGAGTGTGTGTGTATGTATGTGTGTGTGTCCCTTCGGCTCGCAGAGATAAGAAAACAGCCGTGGCAAGAAAGCGATGCAAATCGTACGGGGCGACTAATGGATAGGAGTCGAGTGGCGAAGAGTGGGCGACTAATAAGTAGGAGTCGAGAGGTGAAAAGTGTATGTGTGTGTGCGTGTGTGTGTGCGTGTGTGAGTATGTGTGTGTGTTAGTTCGGCTTGCAGAGATAAAAACACGACCGAGGCAAGAAGGCCCTGCCCATCGTAAGAGGCGACTAATAGGTAGGAGTCGAGAGGTGAAGAATGTATGTGTGTGTGCGTGTGGGCGTGTTTGTGTGTGTGTGAGTGTATGTGTGTGTGCGTGTGTGCGTGCGTGTGTGTGTGTGTGTTTGTGAGTGTGTGTGTATGTATGTGTGTGTGTCCCTTCAGCTCGCAGAGATAAGAAAACAGCCGTGGCAAGAAAGCGATGCAAATCGTACGGGGCGACTAATGGATAGGAGTCGAGAGGCGAAGAGTGGGCGACTAATAAGTAGGAGTCGAGAGGTGAAAAGTGTATGTGTGTGTGCGTGTGTGCGTGTGTGTGTGCGTGTGTGAGTATGTGTGTGTGTCCGTTCGGCTCGCAGAGATAAGAAAACAGCCGTGGCAAGAAGGCGATGCAAATCGTACAGGGCGACTAATGGGTAGGAGTCGAGAGGTGAAGAGTGCATGTGTGTGTGTGTGCGTGTGTGCGTGTGTGTGCGTGTGTGCGTGCGTCTGTGTGTGAGTGTGTGTGTGTCCGTTCGGCTTGCAGAGATAAGAATACGGCCGAGGCAAGAAGGCCCTGCCTGTCGTAAGTGGCGACTAATGGGTAGGAGTCGAGAGGTGAAGAGTGTATTTGTGTGTGTGTGTGTGTGTGCGTGTGTGTGCGTGTGTGCGTGCGTGTGTGTGTGAGTGTGTGTGTGTCCGTTCGGCTTGCAGAGATAAGAATACGGCCGAGGCAAGAAGGCCCTGCCTGTCGTAAATGGCGACTAATTGGTAGGAGTCGAGAGGTGAAGAGTGTATGTGTGTGTGTGCGTGTGTGCGTGTGTGTGCGTGTGTAAGTGTGTGTATGTGTGTGTGTCTGTTTGGCTTGCAGAGATAAGAATACGGCCGAGGCAAGAAGGCCCTCTCTCTTGTAAGGGGCGACTAATAGGTAGGAGTCGAAAGGTGAATAGTGTATGTGTGTGTGTGTGTGTGCGTGTGTGGGTGTGTGTGTGTTTGTGCGTGTGTAAGTGTGTGTGTATGTATGTGTGTGTCCATTCGGCTCGCAGAGATTAGAATACGGCCGAGGCAAGAAGGCCATGCCTGTCGTAAGAGGCAACTAATGGGTAGGAGTCGAGAGGTGAAAAGTGTTTTTGTGTGTGTGCGTGTGTGTGCGTGTGTGCGTGCTTGTGTGTGTGAGTGTGTATGTGTCCGTTCGGCTTGCAGAGATAAGAATACGGCCGAGGCAAGAAGGCCTTGCCTGTCGTAAGAGGCGACTAATGGGTAGGAGTCGAGAGGTGAAGAGTGTATGTGTGTGTGCGTGTGTGCGTGTATGTGTGTTTGTGCGTGTGTGAGTGTGTGTGAGTGTGTGTGTTTGTCCGCTCGGCTCGCAGAGATAAGAATACGTCCGTGGCAAGAAGGTCATGCCTGTCTTAAGAGGCGACTAATGGATAGGAGTCGAAAGGTGGAGAGTGTATATGTGTGTGTGCGCGTGTGTGCGTGCGTGTGTGTGTGTTCTTGTATGTGTGTGTGTGAGTGTGTGTGTCCGGTCGGCTCGCAGAGATAAGAACATGGCCGTGGCAGGAAGGCCCTGCCTGTCGTAAGAGGCGACTAATGGGTAGGGGTCGAGAGGTGAAGAGTGTATGTGTGTGTTTGCGTGTGTGCGTGTGTGTGCGTGTGTGAGTGTGTGTGTATGTGTGTGTGTCCGTCTGGCTTGCAGAGGTAAGAATACGGCCAAGGCAAGAAGACCCTGCCAGTTGTAAAGGGCGACTAATAGGTAGGAGTCGAGAGGTGAAGAGTGTATGTGTGTGTGCGTGTGTGCGTGTGTGTGTGCGTGTGTGAGTATGTGTGTGTGTCCGTTCGGCTTGCAGAGATAAGAACACGGCCGTGGCAAGAAGTCCCTGCCTATCGTAAGAGGCGACTAATGGGTAGGAGTCGAGAGGTGAAGAATATATGTGTGTGTGCGTGTGGGCGTGTTTGTGTGTGTGTGAGTGTATGTGTGTGTGCGTGTGTGCGTGCGTGTGTGTGTTTGTGAGTGTGTGTGTATGTATGTGTGTGTGTCCCTTCGGCTCGCAGAGATAAGAAAACAGCCGTGGCAAGAAAGCGATGCAAATCGTACGGGGCGACTAATGGATAGGAGTCGAGAGGCGAAGAGTGGGCGACTAATAAGTAGGAGTCGAGAGGTGAAAAGTGTATGTGTGTGTGCGTGTGTGCGTGTGTGTGTGCGTGTGTGAGTATGTGTGTGTGTTAGTTCGGCTTGCAGAGATAAAAACACGACCGAGGCAAGAAGGCCCTGCCTATCGTAAGAGGCGACTAATAGGTAGGAGTCGAGAGGTGAAGAATGTATGTGTGTGTGCGTGTGGGCGTGTTTGTGTGTGTGTGAGTGTATGTGTGTGTGCGTGTTTGCGTGCGTGTGTGTGTGTGTGTTTGTGAGTGTGTGTGTATGTATGTGTGTGTGTGTCCCTTCGGCTCGCAGAGATAAGAAAACAGCCGTGGCAAGAAGGCGATGCAAATCGTACGGGGCGACTAATGGGTAGGAGTCGAGATGTGAAGAGTGGGCGACTAATAAGTAGGAGTCGAGAGGTGAAGAGAGTATGTGTGTGGGTGCGTGTGTGTGTGTGTGTGCGTGTGTGTGTATGTGTGTGTGTCCGTTCGCCTCGCAGAGATAAGAACACGGCCGTGGCAAGAAGTCCCTGCCTGTCGTAAGAGGCGACTAATGAATAGGAGTCGAGAGGAGAAGAGTGTATGTGTCTTTGTGTGTGTGCGTGTGTTTGTGCGTGTGTGAGTATGTGTGTGTGTATGTGTGTGTGTGTGTCCGTTTGGCTTGCAGAGATAAGAATACGGCTGAGGCAAGAACGCCCTGCCTGTCTTAAGAAGCGACTAATGGATAGGAATCGAGAGGTGGAGAATGTGTGCGTGTGCGTGTGTGCGTGTGTGCGTGTGTGCGTGTGTGCCTGTGTGCGTGTGTTTGTGTGTGCGTGTGTGTGTGTCCGTTCGGCTTGCAGAGATAAGAACACGGCCGTGGCAAGAAGTCCCTGCCTGTCGTAAGAGGCGACTAATGGGTAGGAGTCGAGAGGTGAAGAGAGTACGTGAGTGTGTGCGTGTGTGGGTGTGTGTGTGTGTTTGTGCGTGTGTAAGTGTGTGTGTGTATGTTTGTGTGTGTCCATTCGGCTCGCAGAGATTAGAATACGGCCGAGGCAACAAGGCAATGCCTGTCGTAAGAGGCGACTAATGGGTAGGAGTCGAGAGGTGAAGAATGTATTTGTGTGTGTGTGTGTGCGTGTGTGTGCGTGTGTGCGTGCGTGTGTGTGTGAGTGTGTATATGTCTGTTCGGCTTGCAGAGATAAGAATACGGCCGAGGCAAGAATGCCCTGCCTGTCGTAAGTGGCGACTAATGGGTAGGAGTCGAGAGGTGAAGAGAGTACGTGAGTGTGTGCGTGTGTGGGTGTGTGTGTGTTTGTGCGTGTGTAAGTGTGTGTGTGTGTATGTTTGTGTGTGTCCGTTCGGTTTGCAGAGATAAGAATACGGCCAAGGCAAGAAGGCCCTGCCTGTCGTAAGTGGCGACTAATTGGTAGGAGTCGAGAGGTGAAGAGTGTATGTGTGTGTGTGTGTGCGTGTGTGGGTGTGTGTGTGTTTGTGCGTGTGTAAGTGTGTGTGTGTGTATGTATGCGTGTCCATTCGGCTCGCAGAGATTAGAATACGGCCGAGGCAAAAAGGCCATGCCTGTCGTAAGAGGCAACTAATGTGTAGGAGTCGAGAGGTGAAGAGTGTACGTGTGTGTGTGCGTGTGTGCGTGTGTGTGTGCGTGTGTGAGTGTGTGTGTCCGGTCGGCTCGCAGTGATAAGGACACGTCCGTGCCAAGAAGGCCCTGCCTGTCGTAAGCGGCGACTAATGCGTAGGAGTCGAGAGGTGAAGAGTGTATGTGTGTAAGTGCGTGTGTGCGTGTGTGTGCGTGTGTGAGTGTGTGTGAGTGTCCAGTCGGCTCGCAGAGATAAGAACACGGCCGTGGCAAGAAGGCCCTGCCTGTCGTAAGAGGCGACTAATGGGTAGGAGTCGAGAGGTGAAGAGTGTATGTGTGTGTGAGTGTGCGTGTGTGCGTGTGTGTGCATGTGTGAGTGTGTGTGTGTATTTGTGTGTGTGAGTGTGTGTGTCCAGTCGGCTCGCAGAGATACGAACACGGCCGTAGCAAGAAGGCCCTGCCTGTCGTAAGAGGCGACTAATGGGTAGGAGTCGAGTGGTGAAGAGTGTAGATGTGTGTGCGTATGTGCGTGTGTGTGCGTGTGAGAGTGTGTGTATGTGTGTGTGTCCGTTCGGCTTGCAGAGATAAGAGCACGACCGAGGCAAGAAGGCCCTGCCTATCGTAAGAGGCGACTAATAGGTAGGAGTCAAGAGGTGAAGAGTGTATGTGTGTGTGTGCGTGTGTGCGTGTGTGTGTGTGTGTGTGTGTATGTGTGTGTGTATCCCTTCGGCTCGCAGAGATAAGAATACGTCCGTGGCAAGAAGGCCATGCTTGCTGTAAGGAGCGACTAATGTGTAGGAGTCGAGAGGTGAAGCGTGTATGTGTGTGTGTGTGTATGTGTGCAAGTGTGTGTGTGTGTGTCCGTTCGGCTCGCAGAGATAGGTATACGTCCGTGGCAAGAAGGCCCTGCCTGTCTTAAGAGGCGACTAATGGATAGGAGTCGAGAGGTGGAGAGTGTGTGCGTGTGCGTGTGCGTGTGGGTGCGTGTGTAAGTGTGTGTGTATGTGTGTGTCTGTTTGGCTTGCAGAGATAAAAATACGGCAGAGGCAAGAAGGCCCTGCCTCTTGTAATGGGCGACTAATAAGTAGGAGTCGAAAGGTGAAGAGTGTATGTGTGTGTGTGTGTGCGTGTGTGCGTGTGTGTGTGCGTGTGTGAGTATGTGGGTGTATTAGTTCGGCTTGCAGAAATAAGAACACGACCGAGGCAAGCAGGCCCTGCCTATCGTAATAGGCGACTAATAGGTAGGAGTCGAGAGGTGAAGAGTGTATGTGTGTGTGTGCGTGTGTGCGTGTGTGTGTGAGTGTGTGAGTATGTGTGTGTGTCCGTTCGGCTTGCAGAGATAAGAACACCCCCATGGCAAGAAGGCCCTGCCTGTCGTAAGAGGCGACTAATAGGTAGGAGTCGAGAGGTGGAGAGTGTGTGCGTGTGCGTGTGCGTGTGTGCGTGTGTAAGTATGTGTGTGTGTGTCCGTTCGTCTTGCAGAAATAAGAACACGGCCGAGGCAAGAAGGCCCTGCCTGTCGTGAGAGGCGACTAATAGGTAGGATTAGAGAGGTGAAGAATGTATGTGTGTGTGCGTGTGTGCGTGCGTATGTGCGTGTGTGTGTGTGAGTGTGTGTGTGTATGTGTGTGTGTGTCCCTTCTCTCGCAGAGATAAGAAAAAAGCGGTGGCAAGAAGGCCATGCCTGTCGTAAGAGGCGACTAATGGATAGGAGTCGAGAGGTGGAGAGTGTGTGCGTGTGCGTGTGCGTGTGCGTGTGTGTGTGTGTGCGTGTGTGTGTGTGTCCGTTTGGCTTGCAGAGATAAAAACACGGCCGTGGCAAGAAGTCCCTGCCTGTCGTAAGAGGAGAATAATGGGTAGGAGTCGAGAGGTGAAGAGTGTATGTGTGTGTGCGTGTGTGCGTGCGTGTGTGAGTGTGTGTGTGTGTGTGTGTCCGGTCGGCTCGCAGAGATGAGAACACGGCCGTGGCAAGAAGGCCATGCCTGTCGTAAGAGGCGACTAATGGATAGGAGTCGAGAGGTGGAGAGTGTGTGCGTGTGCGTGTGCGTGTGCGTGTGTGTGTGTGTGCGTGTGTGTGTGTGTGTCCGTTTGGCTTGCAGAGAAAAAACACGGCCGTGGCAAGAAGTCCCTGCCTGTCGTAAGAGGAGAATAATGGGTAGGAGTCGAGAGGTGAAGAGTGTATGTGTGTGTGCGTGTGTGCGTGCGTGTGTGTCAGTGTGTGTGTGTGTGTCCGGTCGGCTCGCAGAGATGAGAACACGGCCGTGGCAAGAAGGCACTGCCTGTCGTTAAGAGGCAACTAATGGGTAGGAGTCGAGAGGTGAAGAGTGTATGTGTGTGTGTGTGTGCGTGTGTGCGTGTGTGTGCGTGTGTGTGTGTGTATATGTTTGTGTCTGTTTGGCTTGCAGAGATAAGAATACGGCCGAGGCAAGAAGGCCCTGCCTCTTGTAAGGGGCGACTAATAAGTAGGAGTCGAGAGGTGAAGAGTGTATGTGTGTATGCGTGTGTGCGTGTGTGCGTGTATGTGTGTTTGTGCGTGTGTGAGTGTGTGTGTATGAGTGTGTGTGTCCGTTCGGCTTGCAGAGATATGAATACGGCCGGGGCAAGAAGGCCCTGCCTCTCGTAAGAGGCGACTAAAAGGTAGGGGTCGAGAGGTGAAGAGTGTATGTGTGTGTGTGTGTGTGTGTGAGTGTGTGTGTTTGTCCGCTCGGCTCGCAGAGATAAGATTACGGCCGTGGCAAGAAGGCCCTACCTGTCTTAAGAGGCGGCTAATTGATAGGAGTCGAGAGGTGGAGAGTGTGTGCGTGTGCGTGTGCGTGTGCATGAGTGCGTGTGTGTGCGTGTGTGCGTATGTGTGTGTGTTTGTGTGTGCGTGTGTGTGTGTCCGTTCGGCTTGCAGAGATAAGAACACGGCCGTGGCAAGAAGTCCCTGCCTGTCGTAAGAGGAGAATAATGGGCAGAAGTCGAGAGGTGAATAGTGTATGTGTGCTTGCGTGTGTGTGTTTGTGTGTGAGTGTGTGTGTGTGTCCTTTCGGCTCGCAGAGATAAGAATGCGTTCGTAGCAAGAAGGCTCTGCCTGTCTTAAGAGGCGACTAATGGATAGGACTCGAGAGGTGGAGAGTGTGTGCGTGTGCGTGTGCGTTTGCGTGTGTGCGTTTGTGCCTGTGTGCGTGTGTTTGTGTGTGCGTGTGTGTGTGTGTCCGGTCAGCTCGCTGAAATGAGAACACGGCCGTGGCAAGAAGGCCCTGCCTGTCGTAAGAGGCGACTAATGGGTAGGAGTCGAGAGGTAAAGAGTGTATGTGTGTGTGTACGTGTGTGCGTGTGTGTGTGCGTGTGTGAGTATGTGTGTGTGTCCGTTCGGCTTGCAGAGATAAGAACACGGCCGTGGCAAGAAGTCCCTGCCTGTCGTAATAGGAGAATAATGGGTAGGAGTCGAGAGGTGAAGAGTGTATGTGTGTGTGTACGTGTGTGCGTGTGTGTGTGCGTGTGTGAGTATGTGTGTGTGTCCGTTTGGCTCGCAGAGATTAGAATACGGCCGAGGCAAGAAGGCCATGCCTGTCTTAAGAGGCGACTAATGGATAGGAGTCGAAAGGTGGAGAGTGTATATGTGTGTGTGCGCGTGTGTGCGTGCGTGTGTGTGTGTTCTTGTATGTGTGTGTGTGAGTGTGTGTGTCCGGTCGGCTCGCAGAGATAAGAACATGGCCGTGGCAAGAAGTCCCTGCCTTTCGAAATAGAAGAATAATGGGTAGGAGTCGAGAGGTGAAGAGTGTATATGTGTGTGTGCGCGTGTGTGCGTGCGTGTCTGTGTTTGTTCTTGTATGTGTGTGTGTGAGTGTGTGTGTGTCCGGTCGGCTCGCAGAGATAAGAACATGGCCGTGGCAGGAAGGCCCTGCCTGTCGTAAGAGGCGACTAATGGGTAGGGGTCGAGAGGTGAAGAGTGTATGTGTGTGTGTGCGTGTGTGCGTGTTTGTGTGCGTGTGTGAGTGTGTGTGTATGTGTGTGTGTCCGTCTGGCTTGCAGAGGTAAGAATACGGCCAAGGCAAGAAGACCCTGCCAGTTGTAAGGGGCGACTAATAGGTAGGAGTCGAGAGGTGAAGAGTGTATGTGTGTGTGTGCGTGTGTGCGTGTGTGTGTGCGTGTGTGAGTATGTGTGTGTGTCCGTTTGGCTTGCAGAGATAAGAACACGGCCGTGGCAAGAAGTCCCTGCCTGTCGTAAGAGGAGAATAATGGGTAGGAGTCGAGAGGTGAAGAGTGTATGTGTGTGTGTGTGCGTGTGTGCGTGTGTGGGCGTGTGTGAGTGTGTGTGTATGTGTGTGTGTCCGTTTGGCTTGCAGAGATAAGAATACGGCCGAGGCCAGAAGGCCCTGCCTCTTGTAAGGGTCGACTAATAAGTAGGAGTCGAGAGGTGAAGAGTGTATGTGTGTGTGCGTGTGTGCGTGTGTGTGTGTGTGCGTGTGTGAGTATGTGTGTGTGTTAGTTTGGCTTGCAGAGATGAGAACACGACCGCGGCAAGAAGGCCCTGCTTATCGTAAGAGGCGACTAAAAGGTAGGAGTCGAGAGGTGAAGAGTGTATGTGTGTGTGCGTCTGTGCGTGTGTGTGTGTTTGTGCGTGTGTGAGTGTGTGTGTATGAGTGTGTGTGTCCGTTCGGCTTGCAGAGATAGGAATACGGCCGTGGCAAGAAGGCCATGCTTGCTGTAAGGAGCGACTAATTGGTAGGAGTCGAGAGGTGAAGAGTGTATGTGTGTGTGCGTGTGTGCGTGTATGTGTGTTTGTGCGTGTGTGAGTGTGTGTGTATGAGTGTGTGTGTCCGTTCAGCTTGCAGAGATATGAATACGGCCGGGGCAAGAAGACCCTGCCTCTCGTAAGAGGCGACTAAAAGGTAGGGGTCGAGAGGTGAAGAGTGTATGTGTGTGTGTGTGTGTGTGGGTGTGTGTGTTTGTCCGCTCGGCTCGCAGAGATAAGATTACGGCCGTGGCAAGAAGGCCCTACCTGTCTTAAGAGGCGGCTAATGGATAGGAGTCGAGAGGTGGAGAGTGTGTGCGTGTGCGTGGGTGCGTGTGTGTGCGTGTGTGCGTGTGTGTGTGTGTTTGTGTGTGCGTGTGTGCGTGCGTGTGTGTGTGTGTTTGTGAGTGTGTGTGTATGTATGTGTGTGTGTCCCTTCGGCTCGCAGAGATAAGAAAACAGCCGTGGCAAGAAAGCGATGCAAATCGTACGGGGCGACTAATGGATAGGAGTCGAGAGGCGAAGAGTGGGCGACTAATAAGTAGGAGTCGAGAGGAGAAAAGTGTATGTGTGTGTGCGTGTGTGCGTGTGTGTGTGCGTGTGTGAGTATGTGTGTGTGTCCGTTCGGCTTGCAGTGATAAGAACACGGCCAAGGCAAGAAGGCCCTGCCTATCGTAAGAGGCGACTAATAGGTAGGAGTAGAGAGGTGAAGAATGTATGTGTGTGTGCGTGTGGGCGTGTTTGTGTGTGTGTGAGTGTATGTGTGTGTGCGTGTGTGCGTGCGTGTGTGTGTGTGTGTTTGCGAGTGTGTGTGTATGTATGTGTGTGTGTCCCTTCGGCTCGCAGAGATAAGAAAACAGCCGTGGCAAGAAAGCGATGCAAATCGTACGGGGCGACTAATGGATAGGAGTCGAGAGGCGAAGAGTGGGCGACTAATAAGTAGGAGTCGAGAGGAGAAAAGTGTATGTGTGTGTGCGTGTGTGCGTGTGTGTGTGCGTGTGTGAGTATGTGTGTGTGTCCGTTCGGCTTGCAGTGATAAGAAAACAGCCGTGGCAAGAAGGCGATGCAAATCGTACGGGGCGACTAATGGGTAGGAGTCGAGATGTGAAGAGTGGGCGACTAATAAGTAGGAGTCGAGAGGTAAAGAGAGTATGTGTGTGGGTGCGTGTGTGCGTGTGTGTGTGCGTGTGTGTGTATGTGTGTGTGTCCGTTCGGCTCGCAGAGATAAGAACACGGCCGTGGCAAGAAGTCCCTGCCTGTCGTAAGAGGCGACTAATGAATAGGAGTCGAGAGGTGAAGAGTGTATGTATCTTTGTGTGTGTGCGTGTGTTTGTGCGTGTGTGAGTATGTGTGTGTGTATGTGTGTGTGTGTCCGTTTGGCTTGCAGAGATAAGAATACGGCCGAGGCAAGAACGCCCTGCCTGTCTTAAGAGGCGACTAATGGATATAAGTCGAGAGGTGGAGAGTGTGTGCGTGTGCGTGTACGTGTGCGTGTGTGCGTGTGTGCCTGTGTGCGTGTGTTTGTGTGTGCGTGTGTGTGTGTGTGTGTCCTTTCTGCTCGCAGAGATAAGAATACGTCCGTGGCAAGAAGGCCCTGCCTGTCTTAAGAGGCGACTAATGGATAGGAATCGAGAGGTGGAGAATGTGTGCGTGTGCGTGAGTGCGTGTGTGCCTGTGTGCGTGTGTTTGTGTGTGCGTGTGTGTGTGTCCGTTCGGCTTGCAGAGATAAGAACACGGCCGTAGCAAGAAGTCCCTGCCTGTCGTAAGAGGCGACTAATGGGTAGGAGTCGAGAGGTGAAGAGAGTACGTAAGTGTGTGCGTGTGTGAGTGTGTGTGTATGTGTGTGTGTCCGTCTGGCTTGCAGAGGTAAGAATACGGCCAAGGCAAGAAGACCCTGCCAGTTGTAAGGGGCGACTAATAGGTAGGAGTCGAGAGGTGAAGAGTGTATGTGTGTGTGTGCGTGTGTGCGTGTGTGTGTGCGTGTGTGAGTATGTGTGTGTGTCCGTTTGGCTTGCAGAGATAAGAACACGGCCGTGGCAAGAAGTCCCTGCCTGTCGTAAGAGGAGAATAATGGGTAGGAGTCGAGATGTGAAGAGTGTATGTGTGTGTGTGTGCGTGTGTGCGTGTGTGGGCGTGTGTGAGTGTGTGTGTATGTGTGTGTGTCCGTTTGGCTTGCAGAGATAAGAATACGGCCGAGGCCAGAAGGCCCTGCCTCTTGTAAGGGTCGACTAATAAGTAGGAGTCGAGAGGTGAAGAGTGTATGTGTGTGTGCGTGTGTGCGTGTGTGTGTGTGTGTGCGTGTGTGAGTATGTGTGTGTGTGTTAGTTTGGCTTGCAGAGATGAGAACACGACCGCGGCAAGAAGGCCCTGCTTATCGTAAGAGGCGACTAAAAGGTAGGAGTCGAGAGGTGAAGAGTGTATGTGTGTGTGCGTGTGTGCGTGTATGTGTGTTTGTGCGTGTGTGAGTGTGTGTGTATGAGTGTGTGTGTCCGTTCGGCTTGCAGAGATATGAATACGGCCGGGGCAAGAAGGCCCTGCCTCTCGTAAGAGGCGACTAAAAGGTAGGGGTCGAGAGGTGAAGAGTGTATGTGTGTGTGTGTGTGTGAGTGTAACGGGATTTAATTAAGCATCAGATTCAAGTAATCTTTTTAATAACGTGACACACATTTGCCAAAATATATTATTTGTTTTGAAAATATCGGTGTAACTGGAACGCGCTCTGACCTAGTGAAATTTGCAATGTAATCAAAAGCTTATTAAATAATGTGTACAAACTAAACAAGTAAAAACAATAATATATCAACAAGCGCACGGGAGGTAAATAGCTGGAAATCACGGGATTAGTATTATTATCAATATAGTTAAGAATGAAGAATCAAGAGAACGGTCTAAGTTAGTCAACGTCAACTGAGTACTATTTAGTATTGTACTTGATTTTAATAAACTAAACTATGAGTATTTAGTGTTTTAAATAAATCTACCATACAAGACGATAAGTGAAGCGTTAATTATTACATGGCGATCCTACCTTTCGAATAAGGAGTTTTCTGATTCGCAGAAACAAATCAAAAATGCCAACCACATACTGGAAATTTAAATGGAAATTTACATAATAGATGATATATGGAACCCACTGTGGAAAATGCATCAGCAGGTAAGGAAATTCCCGCCAAATTCCGAACCAAACCCGTCAGGAGTCCCGCGACGGAATTCCAGCTCCTGATAATGGACAATAAATGGGAAAAATGGATAAATGGACAAATGTGAATTATCAAAAACAATATGTGAAATATATTATGTAAGTAAATTTTATTTTTTATCCCTTATGTAAATTATGCAGTCTAACAGAAATTATTACTTAGTATTTGAATATAAGAATTTAACTAATTCAAGTTCAGAATGTTGAGTACACAATTTTTATGGCTTTTAAAAGTACAGAATATAATTTATTTTTTTTTAAATTATCGCTAAATAACTGTTTATATATCAAATTCTATTTATTTTTATTTCTATTTTTTAATGAAACAAATATGTGACATATAATTTTATTTGCTTAAGGTATAGTTTTAAAAATATTTATATTTGACCATGAAAATATACTGTGACTAAGTCGGAAAATATTAAATTACGACATGAATTTGCTTAAATGACAAATTCTTCAATTAATATAGACGAAGAAATCGGATATGACTTTTTATTTTACTATTTAGCTACAATAAATTAGGATATTTAGAATTATTGTTACATTTATAAGGAAGAAAAACGAATTTAAAAGAACTTTTAAAGACAATTGACCATGGCGTCAGAAAAATTTTCATTATGTTGGAACAATTTCCACGAAAATATGAGTTCAGGAATAAATTCATTATGGAAGAGTCAAGATTTTGTAGACGTAACGCTTTCAGCACAAGGAAAATGCATAAAAGCGCATAAAATGGTTCTTTCGGTTTGTAGCCCATATTTTAAAGAAATTTTTATGTCAAATCCCTGTCAACATCCTATAGTATCTTTGACAAACGTGACTTACGAAGCACTAAGAGACTTGTTACAATTTATATACCATGGAGAAGTACAAATTAGACAAGAAGATTTAAATACCTTCATTTAAACGGCCGAATCATTGCAAATACAAGGACTCACTGTAGATAGAAAAGTTTTAAATGATAATAACATTATGGAAATTTCGGATAAAGAATATACTCAAAATGTAAAAGATTTTAAACCAGTTTCTCTACCTGTGACAAAGAAACAACAACCTATAAAGAAGGAAGAACATAGCGACACAGAGCAAGAAATAAGTATGGCTCTTACAACAAACGAATTTTTAAATATCGCAAGCAAGGTGTTACCCAGCGAGTTTGATGGAAAAGCAGGTAAACTGCAGTCATTTTTAGATGCACTAGAACTCCTTGAGAAAATAGCGATAGGACACGAGGAGACAGCGACAACATTAATAAAGACAAGATTAACCAATAAGGCCAGAAACGTTATAGTTACAGAGGATACAATCGCAAGAATAGCAGAGGTACTGAAGAGAGAACTGAGAGGCGACAGTTCAAAGACGGTAATAGTTAAATTGGCGAAGAAAAGACAAGGACATAAAGATGCAGAGGTCTATGCATCTGAAGTTGAAGAATTAGCCGAACAGCTAAAAGTTGCATACGTAGCGGAAGGAATGTCATTGGAACTAGCGAAAAAATACACAACAGAGGCAGTAGTAGCTACAATGAAACGCAACGTCAACACAGAAAAAGCTAAATTCATTTTGGAAGCATGTAACTTTTCAACCACACAAGAGATAATGTCCAAATTTTTATCGATTGATGAGACGGAAGATAGCACACAAGGAAAAGTGTTAAATTACAGGAACAAATACGATTTTGATATGAGAAAAGAAAGTAAGAATACAATATATGGATATTATAAAAATAAATTCGAAGAAAGAAAACAATATAGAAACAAAAATTATAGAAATATAAGTGAATATGGAAGACATAATACGAGGATATATCGTAATAAAAACAGAGCAGATTGGCAATCACAACGAAGAACAAAGAATAGTCAATGGACACAGGTGAGATGCCACAGAAATAGAGGCACAGCAAGATCATATTACGCACCGCATGCGAATACGAATACAGTGAGAGGAGTAGATTTTTGACAGAAATGTAGGCAAACTGCATATGGTTCGACCTTAATGGTTGAAACCTACGTCGAGCAGGAGGCTGCTAAGAGGGTAAGCTAGGGTGGTACTTGAATCCCAACCCGCTGAGAGTCCTGCGTCTCCAGCACGACAATACAGTAACTACAGAATGGATTAAAATTGCGGAACGAATTTTGAATAATGATTTTTTTTAATAAAGTAAATGGAAAATTATTGAAAAGGAAGTTTGTCACAATGAAAGACGATTCCCTACAATTATTTTATTTATATGCAAGAGAAGAAAATATGTTAAGTAAATTAAGTACGCACAAAGGCGAAAAATGATGAACAGATTATTTTGAAAAGTATATGTCAGTATTATTACATATTTGGAGAAATGAATTTCGAGATCGAACCGAAAAACAGAAGAAACAGTTACAGTAATAAAGAAACCAGAAGTTGAGAAGGAATTTACAGTAGGATTAATAGATAAACCGATTAAAATTATGTTACCTATACGAATCAGAAATGTAAATAATCGAGAAATATAAATTAGAAGTTTTATTCCGAAGATACAAAACCAGGAAAAAATTTTTATATATTTTATATGGAAGAAACAAGGCAAAGAGTAAAAAAGAGTCGAACAACTATTAAGCACAGTAAAAACTATCAATATTGGAAGAAAACGGCCCATCGAAAAAAATGCAAAATATGCAGATGTTTTTATTTTGGAAAAGACCCAGATGTACAAGCAAAAGTTAGTTTGTAAAAGACGAGAAACCAAACAATAAACAAAAAAAAAACCATAACTATAATAATTTCATTACGAAAGCAAACACAGTATTAGTCATAAAAACATTACATAATGACATTAGGTTAATAGTATGATATTTGATATAGTTGGAATGTACGTAGTAAGCATGTCCATAAACTTGAAATAATTAAAATATAACTGACCAGGTTAAATATTTTATTATTAAGATCCGTATATTTAAAATTTTATTTACGATGCAAGAGGAAATATTAAGACCCTCGGAGAGACTTTTTGAGATTTTGGCTCACAAATGTGAGTGCAGAAGATTATAAAGAAAATGATAATAATGAAATGAGAATAAAACGTGATGAAAAAAGAATCAACCAATTCTTAATGAAATACGAAGAGAAAAATAATAATTTTTTTTTAAGGAAAGTATAAAAGCTTGTATAGTACAAGATAAACATAATACAATCAATCCATAATATAGTACAAGATAAGCAGATCAAGAAGAGTTATAATTAACGACTTCCACATGTTAGAGGAAGGATGTGGAAGAATGAATAGGATATATTAAATACAGAAATATAAGTTAATACTAGTTGTGGAATGAATTACGAAAAAATGTTGAGAAATATGTGAAATGTGAAGAGATGCGACAACTGCCAAAGGCATAAGCACTAAATCATAAACAAGGAACCCATGAAAATGTACATGGATGAAAATGGAAACAGATATATTGACGTACAATGCGAATTAAGCAACTACGTAGAAGAATATGTAATAGAAAATAAAATAAGCCAAAACAGTAGCCAAATCATTGGTAGAAAAATTTATCTTGAGGTATGGAGTACCCAGAAAAATAATAGCAGACCAAGGCACAGAGTATATAGCTAAAATAATTAAGGAAACAATACTTTGCTACAATTAGAGTCAATGAATATACTCGTAAAATATACATGTACTTTTGAATGCAAATAATATATAAAAATATATTTAAATGAATATAATGTGTAAATATAGTTTTAAGTTCGTACAATATATATTTAAAATGTGTATAACAAAAAGAAAAATGTTAGACTGTATAGTAGTAGTTAAACAAAAGAAATAGGGATAAATGAATAAATGAATAAAACGACAAAACTTTATTGTGAAATGTCGAAGTTATTAATAGTGTATATGAACAGCGAAAACAGAACTATTACTTGGTACCAAGAATTAATTCAAGAATTAATGCAAGAATTAATATAAGATTTTATTATTATAAATTTTTATTTATTATTTAAAATATGTAAAGGTTATTGTAAATATTATGTGCACATAATAGGGGGTAAGATATAATACATAATAACATAATAGGAGATAAGATATAATATGTAATCAACCACATAATAGGTGGTAATATAAGGTAATATAATCTAAATGATTTAACGTAAGGTAAGAAAAAACGTACGTAAAATATTAAATTAATATACCAGTAAGGCATAATGAAGGATACCAGATAGCATATTATAAGGGAACAATTTGGGTAACCTTATAATATGCTGAGGTTAGGTTAGGTTAGGTTACTAAATTTTTTAGATATAAGGAAATATGTACCAAAAATTTGTATATAATTCTATAAATATGTATATGTAAATACTGAATGTAATTAATGTATATATGTACAGTAATCAGTTGATGATGACACGAAAAATTTTCTTCTTTCGGAGGGGAAGAGTAAAACCAGCTCCTGTAATTGATTGAAAACGAACAGCACTCAGAAAATTTTTCTTCTGAGGGATAGGGATGTAACGGGATTTAATTAAGCATCAGATTCAAGTAATCTTTTTAATAACGTGACACACATTTGCCAAAATATATTATTTGTTTTGAAAATATCGGTGTAACTGGAACGCGCTCTGACCTAGTGAAATTTGCAATGTAATCAAAAGCTTATTAAATAATGTGTACAAACTAAACAAGTAAAAACAATAATATATCTACAAGCGTACGGGAGGTAAATAGCTGGAAATCACGGGATTAGTATTATTATCAATATAGTTAAGAATGAAGAATCAAGAGAACGGTCTAAGTTAGTCAACGTCAACTGAGTACTATTAGTCAACTGAGTACTTGATTTTAATAAACTAAACTATGAGTATTTAGTGTTTTAAATAAATCTACCATACAAGACGATAAGTGAAGCGTTATTTATTACATGAGTGTGTGTGTTTGTCCGCTCGGCTCGCAGAGATAAGATTACGGCCGTGGCAAGAAGGCCCTACCTGTCTTAAGAGGCGGCTAATGGATAGGAGTCGAGAGGTGGAGAGTGTGTGCGTGTGCGTGTGCGTGTGCGTGGGTGCGTGTGTGTGCGTGTGTGCGTGTGTGTGTGTGTTTGTGTGTGCGTGTGTGTGTGTCCGTTCGGCTTGCAGAGATAAGAACACGGCCGTGGCAAGAAGTCCCTGCCTGTCGTAAAAGGAGAATAATGGGTAGAAGTCGAGAGGTGAATAGTGTATGTGTGCTTGCGTGTGTGTGTTTGTGTGTGAGTGTGTGTGCGTGTCCTTTCGGCTCGCAGAGATAAGAATGCGTTCGTTGCAAGAAGGCTCTGCCTGTCTTAAGAGGCGACTAATGGGTAGGAGTCGAGAGGTGAAGAGTGTATGTGTGTGTGTGCGTGTGTGCGTGTGTGTGCGTGTGTGATTGTGTGTGTATGTGTGTGTGTCTGTCTGGCTTGCAGAGGTAAGAATACGGCCAAGGCAAGAAGACCCTGCCAGTTGTAAGGGGCGACTAATAGGTAGGAGTCGAGAGGTGAAGAGTGTATGTGTGTGTGCGTGTGTGCGTGTGTGTGTGCGTGTGTGAGTATGTGTGTGTGTCCGTTCGGCTTTCAGAGATAAGAACACGGCCGTGGCAAGAAGTCCCTGCCCATCGTAAGAGGCGACTAATAGGTAGGAGTCGAGAGGTGAAGAATGTATGTGTGTGTGCGTGTGGGCGTGTTTGTGTGTGTCCGGTCGGCTCGCTGAAATGAGAACACGGCCGTGGCAAGAAGGCCCTGCCTGTCGTAAGAGGCGACTAATGGGTAGGAGTCGAGAGGTGAAGAGTGTATGTGTGTGTGTGTACGTGTGTGCGTGTGTGTGTGCGTGTGTGAGTATGTTTATTTGTCCGTTCGGCTTGCAGAGATAAGAATACGTCCGTGGCAAGAAGGTCATGCCTGTCTTAAGAGGCGACTAATGGATAGGAGTCGAAAGGTGGAGAGTGTATATGTGTGTGTGCGCGTGTGTGCGTGCGTGTGTGTGTGTGTTCTTGTATGTGTGTGTGTGAGTGTGTGTGTCCGGTCGGCTCGCAGAGATAAGAACATGGCCGTGGCAGGAAGGCCCTGCCTGTCGTAAGAGGCGACTAATGGGTAGGAGTCGAGAGGTGAAGAGTGTATGTGTGTGTGTGCGTGTGTGCGTGTGTGTGCGTGTGTGAGTGTGTGTGTATGTGTGTGTGTCCGTCTGGCTTGCAGAGGTAAGAATACGGCCGTGGCAAGAAGTCCCTGCCCATCGTAAGAGGCGACTAATAGGTAGGAGTCGAGAGGTGAAGAGTGTATGTGTGTGTGTACGTGTGTGCGTGTGTGTGTGCGTGTGTGAGTATGTGTGTTTGTCCGTTCGGCTTGCAGAGATAAGAATACGTCCGTGGCAAGAAGGTCATGCCTGTCTTAAGAGGCGACTAATGGATAGGAGTCGAAAGGTGGAGAGTGTATATGTGTGTGTGCGCGTGTGTGCGTGCGTGTGTGTGTGTGTTCTTGTATGTGTGTGTGTGAGTGTGTGTGTCCGGTCGGCTCGCAGAGATAAGAACATGGCCGTGGCAGGAAGGCCCTGCCTGTCGTAAGAGGCGACTAATGGGTAGGGGTCGAGAGGTGAAGAGTGTATGTGTGTGTATGCGTGTGTGCGTGTGTGTGCGTGTGTGAGTGTGTGTGTATGTGTGTGTGTCCGTCTGGCTTGCAGAGGTAAGAATACGGCCAAGGCAAGAAGACCCTGCCAGTTGTAAGGGGCGACTAATAGGTAGGAATCGAGAGGTGAAGAGTGTATGTGTGTGTGCGTGTGTGCGTGTGTGTGTGCGTGTGTGAGTATGTGTGTGTGTCCGTTCGGCTTGCAGAGATAAGAATACGGCCGAGGCAAGAACGCCCTGCCTGTCTTAAGAGGCGACTAATGGATATTAGTCGAGAGGTGGAGAGTGTGTGCGTGTGCGTGTACGTGTGCGTGTGTGCGTGTGTGCCTGTGTGCGTGTGTTTGTGTGTGCGTGTGTGTGTGTGTCCTTTCGGCTCGCAGAGATAAGAATACGTCCGTGGCAAGAAGGCCCTGCCTGTCTTAAGAGGCGACTAATGGATAGGAATCGAGAGGTGGAGAATGTGTGCGTGTGCGTGAGTGCGTGTGTGCCTGTGTGCGTGTGTTTGTGTGAGCGTGTGTGTGTGTGTCCGTTCGGCTTGCAGAGAAAAGAACACGGCCGAAGCAAGAAGGCACTGCCTGTCGTTCAGAGGCGACTAATTGGTAGGAGTCGAGAGGTGAAGAGTGCATGTGGGTGTGTGCGTGTGTGCGTGTGTGAGTATGTGTGTGTGTTAGTTCGGCTTGCAGAGATAAGAGCACAACCGAGGCAAGAAGGCCCTGCCTATCGTAAGAGGCGACTAATAGGTAGGAGTCGAGAGGTGAAGAGTGTATGTGTGTGTGTGCGTGTGTGCGTGTGTGTGCGTGTGAGCGTGCGTGTGTGTGTGAGTGTGTGTGTGTCCGTTCGGCTTGCAGAGATAAGAATACGGCCGAGGCAAGAAGGCCCTGCCTGTCGTAAGTGGCGACTAATTGGTAGGAGTCGAGAGGTGAAGAGTGTATGTGTGTGTGTGCGTGTGTGCGTGTGTGTGCGTGTGAGCGTGCGTGTGTGTGTGAGTGTGTGTGTGTCCGTTCGGCTTGCAGAGATAAGAATACGGCCGAGGCAAGAAGGCCCTGCCTGTCGTAAGTGGCGACTAATTGGTAGGAGTCGAGAGGTGAAGAGTGCATGTGTGTGTGCGTGTGTGCGTGTGTGTGCGTGTGTGCGTGCGTCTGTGTGTGAGTGTGTGTGTGTCCGTTCGGCTTGCAGAGATAAGAATACGGCCGAGGCAAGAAGGCCCTGCCTGTCGTAAGTGGCGACTAATGACTAGGAGTCGAGAGGTGAAGAGTGTATTTGTGTGTGTGTGTGTGCGTGTGTGTGCGTGTGTGCGTGCGTGTGTGTGTGAGTGTGTGTGTGTCCGTTCGGCTTGCAGAGATAAGAATACGGCCGAGGCAAGAAGGCCCTGCCTGTCGTAAGTGGCGACTAATTGGTAGGAGTCGAGAGGTGAAGAGTGTATGTGTGTGTGTGCGTGTGTGCGTGTGTGTGCGTGTGTAAGTGTGTGTGTATGTGTGTGTGTCTGTTTGGCTTGCAGAGATAAGAATACGGCCGAGGCAAGAAGGCCCTCTCTCTTGTAAGGGGCGACTAATAGGTAGGAGTCGAAAGGTGAATAGTGTATGTGTGTGTGTGTGTGCGTGTGTGGGTGTGTGTTTGTGCGTGTGTAAGTGTGTGTGTATGTATGTGTGTGTCCATTCGGCTCGCAGAGATTAGAATACGGCCGAGGCAAGAACGCCATGCCTGTCGTAAGAGGCAACTAATGGGTAGGAGTCGAGAGGTGAAAAGTGTTTTTGTGTGTGTGCGTGTGTGTGCGTGTGTATGTGTCCGTTCGGCTTGCAGAGATAAGAATACGGCCGAGGCAAGAAGGCCTTGCCTGTCGTAAGAGGCGACTAATGGGTAGGAGTCGAGAGGTGAAGAGTGTATGTTTGTGTGCGTGTGTGCGTGTATGTGTGTTTGTGCGTGTGAGAGTGTGTGCGTATGAGTGTGTGTGTCCGTTCGGCTTGCAGAGATATGAATACGGCCGGGGCAAGAAGGCCCTGCCTCTCGTAAGAGGCGACTAAAAGGTAGGGGTCGAGAGGTGAAGAGTGTATGTGTGTGTGTGTGTGTGTGTGTGAGTGTGTGTGTTTGTCCGCTCGGCTCGCAGAGATAAGATTACGGCCGTGGCAAGAAGGCCCTACCTGTCTTAAGAGGCGGCTAATGGATAGGAGTCGAGAGGTGGAGAGTGTGTGCGTGTGCGTGTGCGTGTGCGTGTGCGTCTGCGTGGGTGCGTGTGTGTGCGTGTGTGCGTGTGTGTGTGTGTGTTTGTGTGTGCGTGTGTGTGTGTCCGTTCGGCTTGCAGAGATAAGAACACGGCCGTGGCAAGAAGTCCCTGCCTGTCGTAAGAGGAGAATAATGGGTAGAAGTCGAGAGGTGAATAGTGTATGTGTGCTTGCGTGTGTGTGTTTGTGTGTGCGTGTGTGTGTGTGTCCGGTCGGCTCGCTGAAATGAGAACACGGCCGTGGCAAGAAGTCCCTGCCTGTCGTAAGAGGCGACTAATGGGTAGGAGTCGAGATGTGAAGAGTGTATGTGTGTGTACGTGTGTGCGTGTGTGTGTGCGTGTGTGAGTATGTGTGTGTGTCCGTTCGGCTTGCAGAGATAAGAATACGTCCGTGGCAAGAAGGTCATGCCTGTCTTAAGAGGCGACTAATGGATAGGAGTCGAAAGGTGGAGAGTGTATACGTGTGTGTGTGCGCGTGTGTGCGTGCGTGTGTGTGTGTGTTCTTGTATGTGTGTGTGTGAGTGTGTGTGTCCGGTCGGCTTGCAGAGGTAAGAATACGGCCAAGGCAAGAAGGCCCTGCCTGTCGTAAGAGGCGACTAATGGGTAGGGGTCGAGAGGTGAAGAGTGTATGTGTGCGTGCGTGTGTGCGTGTGTGTGTGCGTGTGTGAGTATGTGTGTGTGTCCGTTCGGCTTGCAGAGATAAGAACACGGCCGTGGCAAGAAGTCCCTGCCTATCGTAAGAGGCGACTAATAGGTAGGAGTCGAGAGGTGAAGAATGTATGTGTGTGTGCGTGTGGGCGTGTTTGTGTGTGTGTGAGTGTATGTGTGTGTGCGTGTGTGCGTGCGTGTGTGTGTGTGTTTGTGAGTGTGTGTGTATGTATGTGTGTGTGTCCCTTCGGCTCGCAGAGATAAGAAAACAGCCGTGGCAAGAAAGCGATGCAAATCGTACGGGGCGACTAATGGATAGGAGTCGAGAGGCGAAGAGTGGGCGACTAATAAGTAGGAGTCGAGAGGTGAAAAGTGGGCGACTAATAAGTAGGAGTCGAGAGGTGAAAAGTGTATGTGTGTGCGTGTGTGCATGTGTGTGTGCGTGTGTGAGTATGTGTGTGTGTTAGTTCGGCTTGCAGAGATAAAAACACGACCGAGGCAAGAAGGCCCTGCCTATCGTAAGAGGCGACTAATAGGTAGGAGTCGAGAGGTGAAGAATGTATGTGTGTGTGCGTGTGGGCGTGTTTGTGTGTGTGTGAGTGTATGTGTGTGTGCGTGTGTGCGTGCGTGTGTGTGTGTGTTTGTGAGTGTGTGTGTATGTATGTGTGTGTGTCCCTTCGGCTCGCAGAGATAAGAAAACAGCCGTGGCAAGAAAGCGATGCAAATCGTACGGGCCGACTAATGGATAGGAGTCGAGAGGCGAAGAGTGGGCGACTAATAAGTAGGAGTCGAGAGATGAAAAGTGTATGTGTCTGCGTGTGTGCGTGTGTGTGTGCGTGTGTGAGTATGTGTGTGTGTCCGTTCGGCTTGCAGTGATAAGAACACGGCCAAGGCAAGAAGGCCCTGCCTATCGTAAGAGGCGACTAATAGGTAGGAGTCGAGAGGTGAAGAATGTATGTGTGTGTGCGTGTGGGCGTGTTTGTGTGTGTGTGAGTGTATGTGTGTGTGCGTGTGCGCGTGCGTGTGTGTGTGTGTGTTTGTGAGTGTGTGTGTATGTATGTGTGTGTGTCCCTTCGGCTCGCAGAGATAAGAAAACAGCCGTGGCAAGAAGGCGATGCAAATCGTACGGGGCGACTAGTGGGTAGGAGTCGAGATGTGAAGAGTGGGCGACTAATAAGTAGGAGTCGAGAGGTGAAGAGAGTATGTATGTTGGTGCGTGTGTGCGTGTGTGTGTGCGTGTGTGTGTATGTGTGTGTGTCCGTTCGGCTCGCAGAGATAAGAACACGGCCGTGGCAAGAATTCCCTGCCTGTCGTAAGAGGCGACTAATGAATAGGAGTCGAGAGGTGAAGAGTGTATGTGTCTTTTTGTGTGTGCGTGTGTTTGTGCGTGTGTGAGTATGTGTGTGTGTATATGTGTGTGTGTGTGTCCGTTTGGCTTGCAGAGATAAGAATACGGCCGAGGCAAGAACGCCCTGCCTGTCTTAAGAGGCGACTAATGGATATTAGTCGAGAGGTAAAGAGTGTGTGCGTGTGCGTGTACGTGTGCGTGTGTGCGTGTGTGCCTGTGTGCGTGTGTTTGTGTGTGCGTGTGTGTGTGTGTCCTTTTGGCTCGCAGAGATAAGAATACGTCCGTGGCAAGAAGGCCCTGCCTGTCTTCAGAGGCGACTAATGGATAGGAATCGAGAGGTGGAGAATGTGTGCGTGTGCGTGTGTGCGTGTGTGCGTGTGTGCGTGTGTTTGTGTGTGCGTGTGTGTGTGTCCGTTCGGCTTGCAGAGATAAGAACACAGCCGTGGCAAGAAGTCCCTGCCTGTCGTAAGAGGCGACTAATAGGTAGGAGTCGAGAGGTGAAGAGAGTACGTGAGTGTGTGCGTGTGTGGGTTTGTGTGTGTTTGTGCGTGTGTAAGTGTGTGTGTGTATGTTTGTGGGTGTCCATTCGGCTCGCAGAGATTAGAATACGGCCGAGGCAACAAGGCAATGCCTGTCGTAAGAGGCGACTAATGGGTAGGAGTCGAGAGGTGAAGAATGTATTTGTGTGTGTGTGTGCGTGTGTGTGCGTGTGTGCGTGCGTGTGTGTGTGAGTGTGTATATGTCCGTTCGGCTTGCAGAGATAAGAATACGGCCGAGGCAAGAATGCCCTGCCTGTCGTAAGTGGCGACTAATTGGTAGGAGTCGAGAGGTGAAAAGTGTTTTTGTGTGTGTGCGTGTGTGTGCGTGTGTGCGTGCTTGTGTGTGTGAGTGTGTATGTGTCCGTTCGGCTTGCAGAGATAAGAATACGGCCAAGGCAAGAGGGCCCTGCCTGTCGTAAGTGGCGACTAATTGGTAGGAGTCGAGAGGTGAAGAGTGTATGTGTGTGTGTGTGTGTGCGTGTGTGGTTGTGTGTGTGTTTGTGCGTGTGTAAGTGTGTGTGTGTATGTATGCGTGTCCATTCGGCTCGCAGAGATTAGAATACGGCCGAGGCAAGAAGGCCATGCCTGTCGTAAGAGGCAACTAATGGGTAGGAGTCGAGAGGTGAAGAGTGTACGTGTGTGTGTGCGTGTGTGCGTGTGTGTGTGCGTGTGTGAGTGTGTGTGTCCGGTCGGCTCGCAGTGATAAGGACACGTCCGTGCCAAGAAGGCCCTGCCTGTCGTAAGCGGCGACTAATGCGTAGGAGTCGAGAGGTGAAGAGTGTATGTGTGTAAGTGCGTGTGTGCGTGTGTGTGCGTGTGTGAGTGTGTGTGTGTGTCCAGTCGGCTCTCAGAGATAAGAACACGGCCGTGGCAAGAAGGCCCTGCCTTTCGTAAGAGGCGACTAATGGGTAGGAGTCGAGAGGTGAAGAGTGTATGTGTGTGTGAGTGTGCGTGTGTGTGCGTGTGTGAGTGTGTGTGTGTATTTGTGTGTGTGAGTGTGTGTGTGTCCAGTCGGCTCGCAGAGATAAGAACACGGCCGTGGCAAGAAGGCCCTGCCTGTCGTAAGAGGCGACTAATGGGTAGGAGTCGAGAGGTGAAGAGTGTATGTGTGTGTGAGTGTGCGTGTGTGCGTGTGTGTGCATGTGTGGGTGTGTGTGTGTATTTGTGTGTGTGAGTGTGTGTGTCCAGTCGGCTCGCAGAGATACGAACACGGCCGTGGCAAGAAGGCCCTGCCTGTCGTAAGAGGCGACTAATGGGTAGGAGTCGAGTGGTGAAGAGTGTATGTGTGTGTGAGTGTGCGTGTGTGTGCGTGTGTGAGTGTGTGTGTGTATTTGTGTGTGTGAGTGTGTGTGTGTCCAGTCGGCTCGCAGAGATAAGAACACGGCCGTGGCAAGAAGGCCCTGCCTGTCGTAAGAGGCGACTAATGGGTAGGAGTCGAGAGGTGAAGAGTGTATGTGTGTGTGAGTGTGCGTGTGTGCGTGTGTGTGCATGTGTGAGTGTGTGTGTGTATTTGTGTGTGTGAGTGTGTGTGTCCAGTCGGCTCGCAGAGATACGAACACGGCCGTGGCAAGAAGGCCCTGCCTGTCGTAAGAGGCGACTAATGGGTAGGAGTCGAGAGGTGAAGAGTGTATGTGTGTGTGAGTGTGCGTGTGTGCGTGTGTGTGCATGTGTGAGTGTGTGTGTATTTGTGTGTGTGAGTGTGAGTGTCTAGTCGGCTCGCAGAGATACGAACACGGCCGTGGCAAGAAGGCCCTGCCTGTCGTAAGAGGCGACTAATGGGTAGGAGTCGAGAGGTGAAGAGTGTATGTGTGTGTGAGTGTGCGTGTGTGCGTGTGTGTGCATGTGTGAGTGTGTGTGTGTATTTGTGTGTGAGTGTGTGTGTCCGTTCGGCTTGCAGAGATAAGAGCACGACCGAGGCAAGAAGGCCCTGCCTATCGTAAGAGGCGACTAATAGGTAGGAGTCAAGAGGTGAAGAGTGTATGTGTGTGTGTGCGTGTGTGCGTGTGTGTGTGTGTGTGTATGTGTGTGTGTATCCCTTCGGCTCGCAGAGATAAGAATACGTCCGTGGCAAGAAGGCCATGCTTGCTGTAAGGAGCGACTAAGGGGTAGGAGTCGAGAGGTGAAGCGTGTATGTGTGTGTGTGTGTATGTGTGCAAGTGTGTGTGTGTGTGTCCGTTCGGCTCGCAGAGATAGGTATACGTTTGTGGCAAGAAGGCCCTGCCTGTCTTAAGAGGCGACTAATGGATAGGAGTCGAGAGGTGGAGAGTGTGTGCGTGTGCGTGTGCGTGTGGGTGCGTGTGTAAGTGTGTGTGTATGTGTGTGTGTCTGTTTGGCTTGCAGAGATAAAAATACGGCAGAGGCAAGAAGGCCCTGCCTCTTCTAATGGGCGACTAATAAGTAGGAGTCGAAAGGTGAAGAGTGTATGTGTGTGTGTGCGTGTGTGCGTGTGTGTGTGTGCGTGTGTGAGTATGTGTGTGTATTAGTTCGGCTTGCAGAAATAAGAACACGACCGAGGCAAGCAGGCCCTGCCTATCGTAATAGGCGACTTATAGGTAGGAGTAGAGAGGTGAAGAGTGTATGTGTGTGTGTGCGTGTGTGCGTGTGTGTGTGAGTGTGTGAGTATGTGTGTGTGTCCGTTCGGCTTGCAGAGATAAGAACACCCCTAAGGCAAGAAGGCCCTGCCTGTCGTAAGAGGCGACTAATAGGTAGGAGTCGAGAGGTGGAGAGTGTGTGCGTGTGCGTGTGCGTGTGTGCGTGTGTAAGTATGTGTGTGTGTGTCGGTTCGTCTTGCAGAAATAAGAACACGGCCGAGGCAAGAAGGCCCTGCCTGTCGTGAGAGGCGACTAATAGGTAGGATTAGAGAGGTGAAGAACGTATGTGTGTGTGCGTGTGTGCGTGCGTATGTGCGTGTGTGTGTGTGAGTGTGTGTGTATGTGTGTGTGTGTGTGTCCCTTCGCTCGCAGAGATAAGAAAAAAGCGGTGGCAAGAAGGCCATGCCTGTCGTAAGAGGCGACTAATGGATAGGAGTCGAGAGGTGGAGAGTGTGTGCGTGTGCGTGTGCGTGTGCGTGTGCGTGTGTGTGTGTGTTCGTGTGTGTGTGTGTGTCCGTTTGGCTTGCAGAGATAAAAACACGGCCGTTGCAAGAAGTCCCTGCCTGTCGTAAGAGGAGAATAATGGGTAGGAGTCGAGAGGTGAAGAGTGTATGTGTGTGTGCGTGTGTGCGTGCGTGTGTGAGTGTGTGTGTGTATGTGTGTGTGTCAGTGTGTGTGTGTGTCCGGTCGGCTCGCAGAGATGAGAACACGGCGGTGGCAAGAAGGCACTGCCTGTCGTTTAGAGGCAACTAATGGGTAGGAGTCGAGAGGTGAAGAGTGTATGTGTGTGTGTGTGTGCGTGTGTGCGTGTGTGTGCGTGTGTGTGTGTATATGTTTGTGTCTGTTTGGCTTGCAGAGATAAGAATACGGCCGAGGCAAGAAGGCACTGCCTCTTGTAAGGGGCGACTAATAAGTAGGAGTCGAGAGGTGAAGAGTGTATGTGTGTATGCGTGTGTGCGTGTGTGCGTGTGTGAGTAGGTGTGTTTGTTAGTTCGGCTTGCAGAGATAAGAGCACAACCGAGGCAAGAATGCCCTGCCTATCGTAAGAGGCGACTAATAGGTAGGAGTCGAGAGGTGAAGAGTGTATGTGTGTGTGTGCGTGTGTGCGTGTGTGTGCGTGTAAGAGTGCGTGTGTGTGTGAGTGTGTGTGTGTCCGTTCGGCTTGCAGAGATAAGAATACGGCCGAGGCAAGAAGGCCCTGCCTGTCGTAAGTGGCGACTAATTGGTAGGAGTCGAGAGGTGAAGAGTGTATGTGTGTGTGTGCGTGTGTGCGTGTGTGTGTGTGTGCGTGCGTGTGTGTGTGAGTGTGTGCGTCCGTTCTGCTTGCAGAGATAAGAATACGGCCGAGGCAAGAGGGCCCTGCCTGTCGTAAGTGGCGACTAATGGGTAGGAGTCGAGAGGTGAAGAGTGTATTTGTGTGTGTGTGTGTGTGCGTGTGTGTGCGTGTGTGCGTGCGTGTGTGTGTGAGTGTGTGTGTGTCCGTTCGGCTTGCAGAGATAAGAATACGGCCGCGGCAAGAAGGCCCTGCCTGTCGTAATTGGCGACTAATTGGTAGGAGTCGAGAGGTGAAGAGTGTATGTGTGTGTGTGCGTGTGTGCGTGTGTGTGCGTGTGTAAGTGTGTGTGTATGTGTGTGTGTCTGTTTGGCTTGCAGAAATAAGAATACGGCCGAGGCAAGAAGGCCCTGCCTGTCGTGAGAGGCGACTAATAGGTAGGATTAGAGAGGTGAAGAATGTATGTGTGTGCGTATGTGCGTGTTTGTGTGTGTGTGAGTGTATGTGTGTGTGCGTGTGTGCGTGCGTGTGTGCATGTGTGTGTGAGTGTGTGTGTGTATGTGTGTGTGTGTCCCTTCGCTCGCAGAGATAAGAAAAAAGCGGTGGCAAGAAGGCCATGCCTGTCGTAAGAGGCGACTAATGGATAGGAGTCGAGAGGTGGAGAGTGTGTGCGTGTGCGGGTGCGTGTGCGTGTGTGTGTGTGCGTGTGTGTGTGTCCGTTTGGCTTGCAGAGATAAGAACACGGCCGTGGCAAGAAGTCCCTGCCTGTCGTAAGAGGAGAATAATGGGTAGGAGTCGAGAGGTGAAGAGTGTATGTATGTGTGTGCGTGTGTGCGTGCGTGTGTGAGTGTGTGTGTGTATGTGTGTGTGTAAGTGTGTGTGTGTGTCCGGTCGGCTCGCAGAGATGAGAACACGGCCGTGGCAAGAAGGCACTGCCTGTCGTTAAGAGGCGACTAATGGGTAGGAGTCGAGAGGTGAAGAGTGTATGTGTGTGTGTGTGTGCGTGTGTGCGTGTGTGTGCGTGTGTGTGTGTATGTGTGTGTGTCTGTTTGGCCTGCAGAGATAAGAATACGGCCGAGGCAAGAAGGTCCTGCCTCTTGTAAGGGGCGACTAATAAGTAGGAGTCGAGAGGTGAAAAGTGTATGTGTGTATGCGTGTGTGCGTGTGTGAGTATGTGTGTGTGTTAGTTCGGCTTGCAGAGATAAGAGCACAACCGAGGCAAGAAGGCCCTGCCTATCGTAAGAGGCGACTAATAGGTAGGAGTCGAGAGGTGAAGAGTGTATGTGTGTGTGTGCGTGTGTGCGTGTGTGTGCGTGTGAGCGTGCGTGTGTGTGTGAGTGTGTGTGTGTCCGTTCGGCTTGCAGAGATAAGAATACGGCCGAGGCAAGAAGGCCCTGCCTGTCGTAAGTGGCGACTAATTGGTAGGAGTCGAGAGGTGAAGAGTGCATGTGTGTGTGTGCGTGTGTGCGTGTGGGTGCGTGTGTGCGTGCGTCTGTGTTTGAGTGTGTGTGTGTCCGTTCGGCTTGCAGAGATAAGAATACGGCCGAGGCAAGAAGGCCCTGCCTGTCGTAAGTGGCGACTAATGGGTAGGAGTCGAGAGGTGAAGAGTGTATTTGTGTGTGTGTGTGTGTGTGCGTGTGTGTGCGTGTGTGCGTGCATGTGTGTGTGAGTGTGTGTGTGTCCGTTCGGCTTGCAGAGATAAGAATACGGCCGAGGCAAGAAGGTCCTGCCTGTCGTAAGTGGCGACTAATTGGTAGGAGTCGAGAGGTGAAGAGTGTATGTGTGTGTGTGCGTGTGTGCGTGTGTGTGCGTGTGTAAGTGTGTGTGTATGTGTGTGTGTCTGTTTGGCTTGCAGAGATAAGAATACGGCCGAGGCAAGAAGGCCTTGCCTGTCGTAAGAGGCGACTAATGGGGAGGAGTCGAGAGGTGTAGAGTGTTTTTGTGTGTGTGCGTGTGTGTGCGTGTGTGCGTGCTTGTGTGTGTGAGTGTGTATGTGTCCGTTCGGCTTGCAGAGATAAGAATACGGCCGAGGCAAGAAGGCCTTGCCTGTCGTAAGAGGCGACTAATGGGGAGGAGTCGAGAGGTGAAGAGTGTATGTGTGTGTGTGCGTGTGTGAGTGTGTGTGTCCTGTCGGCTCGCAGTGATAAGGAAACGTCCGTGCCAAGAAGGCCCTGCCTGTCGTAAGCGGCGACTAATGCGTATTAGTCGAGAGGTGAAGAGTGTATGTGTGTAAGTGCGTGTGTTTGTGTGTGTGCGTGTGTGAGTGTGTGAGTGTGCCCGGTCGGCTCGCAGAGATAAGAACACGGCCGTGGCAAGAAGGCCCTGCCTGTCGTAAGAGGCGACTAATGGGTAGGAGTCGAGAGGTGTAGAGTGTATGTGTGTGTGAGTGTGCGTGTGTGTGCGTGTGTGAGTGTGTGTGTGTGTATTTGTGTGTGTGAGTGTGTGTGTGTCCAGTCGGCTCGCAGAGATAAGAACACGGCCGTGGCTAGAAGGCCCTGCCTGTCGTAAGAGGCGACTAATGGGTAGGAGTCGAGAGGTGAAAAGTGTTTTTGTGTGTGTGCGTGTGTGTGCGTGTGTGCGTGCTTGTGTGTGTGAGTGTGTATGTGTCCGTTCGGCTTGCAGAGATAAGAATACGGCCGAGGCAAGAAGGCCTTGCCTGTCGTAAGAGGCAACTAATGGGTAGGAGTCGAGAGGTGAAAAGTGTTTTTGTGTGTGTGCGTGTGTGTGCGTGTGTGCGTGCTTGTGTGTGTGAGTGTGTATGTGTCCGTTCGGCTTGCAGAGATAAGAATACGGCCGAGGCAAGAAGGCCTTGCCTGTCGTAAGAGGCGACTAATGGGGAGGAGTCGAGAGGTGAAGAGTGTATGTTTGTGTGTGCGTGTGTGTGCGTGTGTGAGTGTGTGTGTCCTGTCGGCTCGCAGTGATAAGGAAACGTCCGTGCCAAGAAGGCCCTGCCTGTCGTAAGCGGCGACTAATGCGTAGGAGTCGAGAGGTGAAGAGTGTATGTGTGTAAGTGCGTGTGTTTGTGTGTGTGCGTGTGTGAGTGTGTGAGTGTGCCCGGTCGGCTCGCAGAGATAAGAACACGGCCGTGGCAAGAAGGCCCTGCCTGTCGTAAGAGGCGACTAATGGGTAGGAGTCGAGAGGTGTAGAGTGTATGTGTGTGTGAGTGTGCGTGTGTGTGCGTGTGTGAGTGTGTGTGTGTATTTGTGTGTGTGAGTGTGTGTGTGTCCAGTCGGCTCGCAGAGATAAGAACACGGCCGTGGCTAGAAGGCCCTGCCTGTCGTAAGAGGCGACTAATGGGTAGGAGTCGAGAGGTGAAGAGTGTATGTGTGTGTGAGTGTGCGTGTGTGCGTGTGTGTGCGTGTGTGAGTGTGTGTGTGTGTATTTGTGTGTGTGAGTGTGTGTGTCCAGTCGGCTCGCAGAGATAAGAACACGGCCGTGGCAAGAAGGCCCTGCCTGTCGTAAGAGGCGACTAATGGGTAGGAGTCGAGTGGTGAAGAGTGTATATGTGTGTGCGTATGTGCGTGTGAGTGCGTGTGAGAGTGTGTGTGTATGTGTGTGTGTGTCCGTTCGGCTTGCAGAGATAAGAGCACGACCGAGGCACGAAGGCCCTGCCTATCGTAAGAGGCGACTAATAGGTAGGATTCGAGAGGTGAAGAATGTATGTGTGTGTGCGTGTGTGCGTGTTTGTGTGTGTGTGAGTGTATGTGTGTGTGCGTGTGTGCGTGCGTGTGTGAGTATGTGTGTGTGTATGTGTGTGTGTGTGTGTATGTGTGTGTATGTGTGTGTGTATCCCTTCGGCTCGCAGAGATAAGAATACGTCCGTGGCAGGAAGGCCATGCTTGCTGTAAGGAGCGACTAATGGGTAGTAGTCGATAGGTGAAGCGTGTATGTGTGTGTGTGTATGTGTGCAAGTGTGTGTGTGTCCGTTCGGCTCGCTAAGATAGGTATACGTCCGTGGCAAGAAGGCCCTGCCTGTCTTAAGAGGCGACTAATGGATAGGAATCGAGAGGTGGAGAGTGCGTGCGTGAGCGTGTACGTGTGTGTGCGTGTGTAAGTGTGTGTGTATGTGTGTGTGTATGTGTGTGTGTCTGTTTGGCTTGCAGAGATAAGAATACGGCCAAGGCAAGAAGGCCCTGCCTCTTGTAATGGGCGACTAATAAGTCGGAGTCGAGAGGTGAAGAGTGTATGTGTGTGTGCGTGTGTGCGTGTTTGTGTGTGTGTGAGTGTATGTGTGTGTGTGCGTGTGTGCGTACGTGTGTGCGTGTGTGAGTATGTGTGTGTGTTAGTTCGGCTTGCAGAAATAAGAACACGGCCGAGGCAAGAAGGCCCTGCCTAACGTAAGAGGCAGCTAATAGGTAGGAGTCGAGAGGTGAAGAGTGTATGTGTGTGTGCGTGTGTGCGTGTGTGTGTGAGTACGTGTGTGTGTATGTGTGTGTGTGTGTATCCCTTCGGCTTGCAGAGATAAGAATACGTCTGTGGCAAGAAGGCCATGCTTGCTGTAAGGAGCGACTAATTGGTAGGAGTCGAGAGGTGAAGCGTGTATGTGTGTATGTGTGTGTGTGTGTGTGTGTGTGTGTGTGTGTGTGTGCAAGTGTGTGTGTGTGTCCGTTCGGCTCGCAGAGATAGGAATACGTCTGTGGCAAGAAGGCCCTGCCTGTCTTAAGAGGCGACTAATGGAGAGGAGTCGAGAGGTGAAGAGTGTGTGCGTGTGCGTGTGCGTGTGTGCGTGTATGCCTGTGTGCGTGTGTTTGTGTGTGCGTGTGTGTGTGTGTCCGTTCGGCTTGCAGAAATGAGAACACGGCCGTGGCAAGAAGGCCCTGCCTGTCGTAAGAGGCGTGTGCATGTGTGTGCGTGTGTAAGTGTGTGTGTATGTGTGTGTGTGTCTGTTTGGCTTGCAAAAATAAGAATACGGCCGAGGCAAGAAGGCCCTGCCTCTTGTATGGGGCGACTAATAGGTAGAGGTCGAGAGGTGAATAGTGTATGTGTGTGTGTGCGTGTGTGGGTGTGTGTGTGTTTGTGCGTGTGTAAGTGTGTGTGTATGTATGTGTGTGTCCATTCGGCTCGCAGAGATTAGAATACGGACGAGGCAAGAAGGCCCTGCCTGTCGTAAGTGGCGACTAATTGGTAGGAGTCGAGAGGTGAAGAGTGTATGTGTGTGTGTGCGTGTGTGCGTGTGTGTGTGTGTGTGTGTATTTGTGTGTGTGAGTGTGTGTGTGTCCAGTAGGCTCGCAGAGATAAGCTTACGGCCGAGGCAAGAAGGCCCTGCCTGTCGTAAGTGGCGACTAATTGGTAGGAGTCGAGAGGTGAAGAGTGTATGTGTGTGTGTGCGTGTGTGCGTGTGTGTGCGTGTGTGAGTGTGTGTGTGTCCGGTCGGCTCGCAGAGATAAGAACACGTCCGTGCCAAGAAGGCCCTGCCTGTCGTAAGCGGTGACTAATGGGTAGAAGTCGAGAGGTGAAGAGTGTATGTGTGTGTGTGCGTGTGTGCGTGTGTGTGCTTGTGTGAGTGTGTGTGTGTGTCCTGTCGGCTCGCAGAGATAAGACCACGGCCGTGGCAAGAAGGCCCTGCCTGTCGTAAGAGGCGACTAATGGGTAGGAGTCGAGAGGTGAAGAGTGTATGTGTGTGTGTGCGTGTGTGCGTGTGTGTGCTTGTGTGAGTGTGTGTGTGTGTCCTGTCGGCTCGCAGAGATAAGACCACGGCCGTGGCAAGAAGGCCCTGCCTGTCGTAAG
>NW_027311889.1:1695000-1717500 GCF_040954645.1 Diabrotica undecimpunctata | reverse complement strand
AGGCCAGAAGGCCCTGCCTCTTGTAAGAGTCGACTAATAAGTAGGAGTCGAGAGGTGAAGAGTGTATGTGTGTGTGCGTGTGTGCGTGTGTGTGTGTGTGCGTGTGTGAGTATGTGTGTGTGTTAGTTTGGCTTGCAGAGATGAGAACACGAGCGCGGCAAGAAGGCCCTGCTTATCGTAAGAGGCGACTAAAAGGTAGGAGTCGAGAGGTGAAGAGTGTATGTGTGTGTGCGTGTGTGCGTGTGTGTGTGTTTGTGCGTGTGTGAGTGTGTGTGTATGAGTGTGTGTGTCCGTTCGTCTTGCAGTGATAAGAACACGGCCAAGGCAAGAAGGCCCTGCCTATCGTAAGAGGCGACTAATAGGTAGGAGTCGAGAGGTGAAGAATGTATGTGTGTGTGCGTGTGGGCGTGTTTGTGTGTGTGTGAGTGTATGTGTGTGTGCGTGTGTGCGTGCGTGTGTGTGTGTGTTTGCGAGTGTGTGTGTATGTATGTGTGTGTGTCCCTTCGGCTCGCAGAGATAAGAAAACAGCCGTGGCAAGAAAGCGATGCAAATCGTACGGGGCGACTAATGGATAGGAGTCGAGAGGCGAAGAGTGGGCGACTAATAAGTAGGAGTCGAGAGGAGAAAAGTGTATGTGTGTGTGCGTGTGTGCGTGTGTGTGTGCGTGTGTGAGTATGTGTGTGTGTCCGTTCGGCTTGCAGTGATAAGAAAACAGCCGTGGCAAGAAGGCGATGCAAATCGTACGGGGCGACTAATGGGTAGGAGTCGAGATGTGAAGAGTGGGCGACTAATAAGTAGGAGTCGAGAGGTAAAGAGAGTATGTGTGAGGGTGCGTGTGTGCGTGTGTGTGTGCGTGTGTGTGTATGTGTGTGTGTCCGTTCGGCTCGCAGAGATAAGAACACGGCCGTGGCAAGAAGTCCCTGCCTGTCGTAAGAGGCGACTAATGAATAGGAGTCGAGAGGTGAAGAGTGTATGTGTCTTTGTGTGTGTGCGTGTGTTTGTGCGTGTGTACGTGTGTGTGTGTGTATGTGTGTGAGTGTGTGTGTCCGGTCGGCTCGCAGAGATAAGAACATGGCCGTGGCAAGAAGTCCCTGCCTTTCGAAATAGAAGAATAATGGGTAGGAGTCGAGAGGTGAAGAGTGTATATGTGTGTGTGCGCGTGTGTGCGTGCGTGTCTGTGTTTGTTCTTGTATGTGTGTGTGTGAGTGTGTGTGTGTCCGGTCGGCTCGCAGAGATAAGAACATGGCCGTGGCAGGAAGGCCCTGCCTGTCGTAAGAGGCGACTAATGGGTAGGGGTCGAGAGGTGAAGAGTGTATGTGTGTGTGTGCGTGTGTGCGTGTGTGTGTGCGTGTGTGAGTATGTGTGTGTGTGTCCGTTTGGCTTGCAGAGATAAGAACACGGCCGTGGCAAGAAGTCCCTGCCTGTCGTAAGAGGAGAATAATGGGTAGGAGTCGAGAGGTGAAGAGTGTATGTGTGTGTGTGTGTGCGTGTGTGCGTGTGTGGGCGTGTGTGAGTGTGTGTGTATGTGTGTGTGTCCGTTTGGCTTGCAGAGATAAGAATAAGGCCGAGGCCAGAAGGCCCTGCCTCTTGTAAGAGTCGACTAATAAGTAGGAGTCGAGAGGTGAAGAGTGTATGTGTGTGTGCGTGTGTGCGTGTGTGTGTGTGTGCGTGTGTGAGTATGTGTGTGTGTTAGTTTGGCTTGCAGAGATGAGAACACGAGCGCGGCAAGAAGGCCCTGCTTATCGTAAGAGGCGACTAAAAGGTAGGAGTCGAGAGGTGAAGAGTGTATGTGTGTGTGCGTGTGTGCGTGTGTGTGTGTTTGTGCGTGTGTGAGTGTGTGTGTATGAGTGTGTGTGTCCGTTCGTCTTGCAGTGATAAGAACACGGCCAAGGCAAGAAGGCCCTGCCTATCGTAAGAGGCGACTAATAGGTAGGAGTCGAGAGGTGAAGAATGTATGTGTGTGTGCGTGTGGGCGTGTTTGTGTGTGTGTGAGTGTATGTGTGTGTGCGTGTGTGCGTGCGTGTGTGTGTGTGTTTGCGAGTGTGTGTGTATGTATGTGTGTGTGTCCCTTCGGCTCGCAGAGATAAGAAAACAGCCGTGGCAAGAAAGCGATGCAAATCGTACGGGGCGACTAATGGATAGGAGTCGAGAGGCGAAGAGTGGGCGACTAATAAGTAGGAGTCGAGAGGAGAAAAGTGTATGTGTGTGTGCGTGTGTGCGTGTGTGTGTGCGTGTGTGAGTATGTGTGTGTGTCCGTTCGGCTTGCAGTGATAAGAAAACAGCCGTGGCAAGAAGGCGATGCAAATCGTACGGGGCGACTAATGGGTAGGAGTCGAGATGTGAAGAGTGGGCGACTAATAAGTAGGAGTCGAGAGGTAAAGAGAGTATGTGTGAGGGTGCGTGTGTGCGTGTGTGTGTGCGTGTGTGTGTATGTGTGTGTGTCCGTTCGGCTCGCAGAGATAAGAACACGGCCGTGGCAAGAAGTCCCTGCCTGTCGTAAGAGGCGACTAATGAATAGGAGTCGAGAGGTGAAGAGTGTATGTGTCTTTGTGTGTGTGCGTGTGTTTGTGCGTGTGTGAGTATGTGTGTGTGTATGTGTGTGTGTGTCCGTTTGGCTTGCAGAGATAAGAATACGGCCGAGGCAAGAACGCCCTGCCTGTCTTAAGAGGCGACTAATGGATATTAGTCGAGAGGTGGAGAGTGTGTGCGTGTGCGTGTACGTGTGCGTGTGTGCGTGTGTGCCTGTGTGCGTGTGTTTGTGTGTGCGTGTGTGTGTGTGTGTGTCCTTTCGGCTCGCAGAGATAAGAATACGTCCGTGGCAAGAAGGCCCTGCCTGTCTTAAGAGGCGACTAATGGATAGGAATCGAGAGGTGGAGAATGTGTGCGTGTGCGTGAGTGCGTGTGTGCCTGTGTGCGTGTGTTTGTGTGTGCGTGTGTGTGTGTCCGTTCGGCTTGCAGAGATAAGAACACGGCCGTAGCAAGAAGTCCCTGCCTGTCGTAAGAGGCGACTAATGGGTAGGAGTCGAGAGGTGAAGAGAGTACGTAAGTGTGTGCGTGTGTGAGTGTGTGTGTATGTGTGTGTGTCCGTCTGGCTTGCAGAGGTAAGAATACGGCCAAGGCAAGAAGACCCTGCCAGTTGTAAGGGGCGACTAATAGGTAGGAGTCGAGAGGTGAAGAGTGTATGTGTGTGTGTGCGTGTGTGCGTGTGTGCGTGTGTGTGTGCGTGTGTGAGTATGTGTGTGTGTCCGTTTGGCTTGCAGAGATAAGAACACGGCCGTGGCAAGAAGTCCCTGCCTGTCGTAAGAGGAGAATAATGGGTAGGAGTCGAGAGGTGAAGAGTGTATGTGTGTGTGTGTGTGCGTGTGTGCGTGTGTGGGCGTGTGTGAGTGTGTGTGTATGTGTGTGTGTCCGTTTGGCTTGCAGAGATAAGAATACGGCCGAGGCCAGAAGGCCCCGCCTCTTGTAAGGGTCGACTAATAAGTAGGAGTCGAGAGGTGAAGAGTGTATGTGTGTGTGCGTGTGTGCGTGTGTGTGTGTGTGTGTGTGTGCGTGTGTGAGTATGTGTGTGTGTTAGTTTGGCTTGCAGAGATGAGAACACGACCGCGGCAAGAAGGCCCTGCTTATCGTAAGAGGCGACTAAAAGGTAGGAGTCGAGAGGTGAAGAGTGTATGTGTGTGTGCGTGTGTGCGTGTGTGTGTGTTTGTGCGTGTGTGAGTGTGTGTGTATGAGTGTATGTGTCCGTTCGGCTTGCAGAGATAAGAATACGGCCGTGACAAGAAGGCCATGCTTGCTGTATGGAGCGACTAATTGGTAGGAGTCGAGAGGTGAAGAGTGTATGTGTGTGTGCGTGTGTGCGTGTATGTGTGTTTGTGCGTGTGTGAGTGTGTGTGTATGAGTGTGTGTGTCCGTTCGGCTTGCAGAGATATGAATACGGCCGGGGCAAGAAGGCCCTGCCTCTCGTAAGAGGCGACTAAAAGGTAGGGGTCGAGAGGTGAAGAGTGTATGTGTGTGTGTGTGTGTGTGTGTGAGTGTGTGTGTTTGTCCGCTCGGCTCGCAGAGATAAGATTACGGCCGTGGCAAGAAGGCCCTACCTGTCTTAAGAGGCGGCTAATGGATAGGAGTCGAGAGGTGGAGAGTGTGTGCGTGTGCGTGTGCGTGTGCGTGGGTGCGTGTGTGTGCGTGTGTGCGTGTGTGTGTGTGTTTGTGTGTGCGTGTGTGTGTGTCCGTTCGGCTTGCAGAGATAAGAACACGGCCGTGGCAAGAAGTCCCTGCCTGTCGTAAAAGGAGAATAATGGGTAGAAGTCGAGAGGTGAATAGTGTATGTGTGCTTGCGTGTGTGTGTTTGTGTGTGAGTGTGTGTGCGTGTCCTTTCGGCTCGCAGAGATAAGAATGCGTTCGTTGCAAGAAGGCTCTGTCTGTCTTAAGAGGCGACTAATGGGTAGGAGTCGAGAGGTGAAGAGTGTATGTGTGTGTGCGTGTGTGCGTGTGTGTGCGTGTGTGATTGTGTGTGTATGTGTGTGTGTCTGTCTGGCTTGCAGAGGTAAGAATACGGCCAAGGCAAGAAGACCCTGCCAGTTGTAAGGGGCGACTAATAGGTAGGAGTCGAGAGGTGAAGAGTGTATGTGTGTGTGCGTGTGTGCGTGTGTGTGTGCGTGTGTGAGTATGTGTGTGTGTCCGTTCGGCTTTCAGAGATAAGAACACGGCCGTGGCAAGAAGTCCCTGCCCATCGTAAGAGGCGACTAATAGGTAGGAGTCGAGAGGTGAAGAATGTATGTGTGTGTGCGTGTGGGCGTGTTTGTGTGTGTCCGGTCGGCTCGCTGAAATGAGAACACGGCCGTGGCAAGAAGGCCCTGCCTGTCGTAAGAGGCGACTAATGGGTAGGAGTCGAGAGGTGAAGAGTGTATGTGTGTGTGTACGTGTGTGCGTGTGTGTGTGCGTGTGTGAGTATGTTTATTTGTCCGTTCGGCTTGCAGAGATAAGAATACGTCCGTGGCAAGAAGGTCATGCCTGTCTTAAGAGGCGACTAATGGATAGGAGTCGAAAGGTGGAGAGTGTATATGTGTGTGTGCGCGTGTGTGCGTGCGTGTGTGTGTGTGTTCTTGTATGTGTGTGTGTGTGAGTGTGTGTGTCCGGTCGGCTCGCAGAGATAAGAACATGGCCGTGGCAGGAAGGCCCTGCCTGTCGTAAGAGGCGACTAATGGGTAGGGGTCGAGAGGTGAAGAGTGTATGTGTGTGTGTGCGTGTGTGCGTGTGTGTGCGTGTGGCAAGAAAGCGATGCAAATCGTACGGGGCGACTAATGGATAGGAGTCGAGAGGCGAAGAGTGGGCGACTAATAAGTAGGAGTCGAGAGGTGAAAAGTGTATGTGTGTGCGTGTGTGCGTGTGTGTGTGCGTGTGTGAGTATGTGTGTGTGTCCGTTCGTCTTGCAGAAATAAGAACACGGCCGAGGCAAGAAGGCCCTGCCTGTCGTGAGAGGCGACTAATAGGTAGGATTAAAGAGGTGAAGAATGTATGTGTGTGTGCGTGTGTGCGTGCGTATGTGCGTGTGTGTGTGTGAGTGTGTGTGTATGTGTGTGTGTGTGTCCCTTCGCTCGCAGAGATAAGAAAAAAGCGGTGGCAAGAAGGCCATGCCTGTCGTAAGAGGCGACTAATGGATAGGAGTCGAGAGGTGGAGAGTGTGTGCGTGTGCGTGTGCGTGTGCGTGTGCGTGTGTGTGTGTGTGCGTGTGTGTGTGTGTGTCCGTTTGGCTTGCAGAGATAAAAACACGGCCGTGGCAAGAAGTCCCTGCCTGTCGTAAGAGGAGAATAATGGGTAGGAGTCGAGAGGTGAAAAGTGTATGTGTGTGTGCGTGTGTGCGTGCGTGTGTGAGTGTGTGTGTGTATGTGTGTGTGTCAGTGTGTGTGTGTGTCCGGTCGGCTCGCAGAGATGAGAACACGGCCGTGGCAAGAAGGCACTGCCTGTCGTTAAGAGGCAACTAACGGGTAGGAGTCGAGAGGTGAAGAGTGTATGTGTGTGTGTGTGCGTGTGTGCGTGTGTGTGCGTGTGTGTGTGTGTATATGTTTGTGTCTGTTTGGCTTGCAGAGATAAGAATACGGCCGAGGCAAGAAGGCCCTGCCTCTTGTAAGGGGCGACTAATAAGTAGGAGTCGAGAGGTGAAGAGTGTATGTGTGTATGCGTGTGTGCGTGTGTGCGTGTGTGAGTATGTGTGTTTGTTAGTTCGGCTTGCAGAGATAACAGCACAACCGAGGCAAGAAGGCCCTGCCTATCGTAAGAGGCGACTAATAGGTAGGAGTCGAGAGGTGAAGAGTGTATGTGTGTGTGCGTGTGTGCGTGTATGTGTGTTTGTGCGTGTGTGAGTGTGTGTGTATAAGTGTGTGTGTCCGTTCGGCTTGCAGAGATATGAATACGGCCGGGGCAAGAAGGCCCTGCCTCTCGTAAGAGGCGACTAAAAGGTAGGGGTCGAGAGGTGAAGAGTGTATGTGTGTGTGTACGTGTGTGCGTGTGTGTGTGCGTGTGTGAGTATGTGTGTGTGTCCGTTCGGCTTGCAGAGATAAGAACACGGCCGTGGCAAGAAGTCCCTGCCTGTCGTAATAGGAGAATAATGGGTAGGAGTCGAGAGGTGAAAAGTGTATGTGTGTGTGTGTGTGTGCGTGTGTGCGTGTGTGTGTGCGTGTGTGAGTGTGTGTGTCCGGTCGGCTCGCAGTGATAAGGACACGTCCGTGCCAAGAAGGCCCTGCCTGTCGTAAGCGGCGACTAATGCGTAGGAGTCGAGTGGTGAAGAGTGTATGTGTGTAAGTGCGTGTGTGCGTGTGTGTGCGTGTGTGAGTGTGTGTGTGTGTCCAGTCGGCTCTCAGAGATAAGAACACGGCCGTGGCAAGAAGGCCCTGCCTTTCGTAAGAGGCGACTAATGGGTAGGAGTCGAGAGGTGAAGAGTGTATGTGTGTGTGAGTGTGCGTGTGTGTGCGTGTGTGAGTGTGTGTGTGTATTTGTGTGTGTGAGTGTGTGTGTGTCCAGTCGGCTCGCAGAGATAAGAACACGGCCGTGGCAAGAAGGCCCTGCCTGTCGTAAGCGGCGACTAATGCGTAGGAGTCGAGTGGTGAGGAGTGTATGTGTGTAAGTGCGTGTGTGCGTGTGTGTGCGTGTGTGAGTGTGTGTGTGTGTCCAGTCGGCTCTCAGAGATAAGAACACGGCCGTGGCAAGAAGGCCCTGCCTTTCGTAAGAGGCGACTAATGGGTAGGAGTCGAGAGGTGAAGAGTGTATATGTGTGTGCGTATGTGCGTGTGTGTGCGTGTGAGAGTGTGTGTGTATGTGTGTGTGTGTCCGTTCGGCTTGCAGAGATAAGAGCACGACCGAGGCAAGAAGGCCCTGCCTATCGTAAGAGGCGACTAATAGGTAGGAGTCAAGAGGTGAAGAGTGTATGTGTGTGTGCGTGTGTGCGTGTGTGTGTGTGTATGTGTGTGTGTATCCCTTCGGCTCGCAGAGATAAGAATACGTCCGTGGCAAGAAGGCCATGCTTGCTGTAAGGAGCGACTAATGAGTAGGAGTCGAGAGGTGAAGCGTGTATGTGTGTATGTGTGCAAGTGTGTGTGTGTGTGTGTCTGTTCGGCTCGCAGAGATAGGTATACGTCCGTGGCAAGAAGGCCCTGCCTGTCTTAAGAGGCGACTAATGGATAGGAGTCGAGAGGTGGAGAGTGTGTGCGTGTGCGTGTGCGTGTGGGTGCGTGTGTAAGTGTGTGTGTATGTGTGTGTGTCTGTTTGGCTTGCAGAGATAAAAATACGGCAGAGGCAAGAAGGCCCTGCCTCCTGTAATGGGCGACTAATAAGTAGGAGTCGAGAGGTGAAGAGTGTATGTGTGTGTGTGCCTGTGTGCGTGTGTGTGTGCGTGTGTGAGTATGTGTGTGTATTAGTTCGGCTTGCAGAAATAAGAACACGACCGAGGCAAGCAGGCCCTGCCTATCGTAATAGGCGACTAGTAGGTAGGAGTCGAGAGGTGAAGAGTGTATGTGTGTGTGTGCGTGTGTGCGTGTGTGTGTGAGTGTGTGAGTATGTGTGTGTGTCCGTTCGGCTTGCAGAGATAAGAACACCCCCAAGGCAAGAAGGCCCTGCCTGTGGTAAGAGGCGACTAATAAGTAGGAGTCGAGAGGTGAAGAGTGTATGTGTGTGTGTGTGTGCGTGTGTGCGTGTGTGTGTGCGTGTGTAAGTATGTGTGTGTGTGTGTCCGTTCTTCTTGCAGAAATAAGAACACGGCCGAGGCAAGAAGGCCCTGCCTGTCGTGAGAGGCGACTAATAGGTAGGATTAGAGAGGTGAAGAATGTATGTGTGTGTGCGTGTGTGTGTGTGAGTGTGTGTGTGTATGTGTGTGTGTGTGTGTCCCTTCGCTCGCAGAGATAAGAAAAAAGCGGTGGCATGAAGGCCATGCCTGTCGTAAGAGGCGACTAATGGATAGGAGTCGAGAGGTGGAGAGTGTGTGCGTGTGCGTGTGCGTGTGCGTGTGTGTGTGTGCGTGTGTGTGTGTGTCCGTTTGGCTTGCAGAGATAAAAACACGGCCGTGGCAAGAAGTCCCTGCCTGTCGTAAGAGGAGAATAATGGGTAGGAGTCGAGAGGTGAAGAGTGTATGTGTGTGTGCGTGTGTGCGTGCGTGTGTGAGTGTGTGTGTGTATGTGTATGTGTCAGTTTGGCTTGCAGAGATAAGAATACGGCCGAGGCAAGAAGGCCCTGCCTCTTGTAAGGGGCGACTAATAAGTAGGAGTCGAGAGGTGAAGAGTGTATGTGTGTATGCGTGTGTGCGTGCGTGTGTGTGTGAGTGTGTGTGTGTGTCCGTTCGGCTTGCAGAGATAAGAATACGGCCAAGGCAAGAAGGCCCTGCCTGTCGTAAGTGGCGACTAATTGGTAGGAGTCGAGAGGTGAAGAGTGTATATGTGTGTGTGCGTGTGTGCGTGTGTGTGCGTGTGTGCGTGCGTGTGTGTGTGAGTGTGTGTGTCCGTCTGGCTTGCAGAGGTAAGAATACGGCCGTGGCAAGAAGTCCCTGCCTGTCGTAAGTGGCGACTAATGGGTAGGAGTCGAGAGGTGAAGAGTTTATTTGTGTGTGTGTGTGCGTGTGTGTGCGTGTGTGCGTGCGTGTGTGTGTGAGTGTGTGTGTGTCCGTTCGGCTTGCAGAGATAAGAATACGGCCGCGGCAAGAAGGCCCTGCCTGTTGTAAGTGGCGACTAATTGGTAGGAGTCGAGAGGTGAAGAGTGTATGTGTGTGTGCGTGTGTGCGTGTGTGTGCGTGTGTAAGTGTGTGTGTATGTGTGTGTGTCTGTTTGGCTTGCAGAGATAAGAATACGGCCGAGGCAAGAAGGCCCTGCCTGTCGTGAGAGGCGACTAATAGGTAGGATTAGAGAGGTGAAGAATGTATGTGTGTGCGTATGTGCGTGTTTGTGTGTGTGTGAGTGTATATGTGTGGGCGTGTGTGCGTGCGTGTGTGCATGTGTGTGTGAGTGTGTGTGTGTGTATGTGTGTGTGTGTGTCCCTTCGCTCGCAGAGATAAGAAAAAAGCGGTGGCAAGAAGGCCATGCCTGTCGTAAGAGGCGACTAATGGATAGGAGTCGAGAGGTGGAGAGTGTGTGCGTGTGCGGGTGCGTGTGCGTGTGTGTGTGTGTGCGTGTGTGTGTGTCCGTTTGGCTTGCAGAGATAAGAACACGGCTGTGGCAAGAAGTCCCTGCCTGTCGTAAGAGGAGAATAATGGGTAGGAGTCGAGAGGTGAAGAGTGTATGTATGTGTGTGCGTGTGTGCGTGCGTGTGTGAGTGTGTGTGTGTATGTGTGTGTGTCAGTGTGTGTGTGTGTCCGGTCGGCTCGCAGAGATGAGAACACGGCCGTGGCAAGAAGGCACTGCCTGTCGTTAAGAGGCGACTAATGGGTAGGAGTCGAGAGGTGAAGAGTGTATGTGTGTGTGCGTGTGTGCGTGCGTGTGTGCGTGTGTAAGTATGTGTGTGTGTGTCCGTTCGTCTTGCAGAAATAAGAACACGGCCGAGGCAAGAAGGCCCTGCCTGTCGTGAGAGGCGACTAATAGGTAGGATTAGAGAGGTGAAGAATGTATGTGTGTGTGCGTGTGTGCTTGCGTATGTGCGTGTGTGTGTGAGTGTGTGTGTGTATGTGTGTGTGTGTCTCCCTTCGCTCGCAGAGACAAGAAAAAAGCGGTGGCAAGAAGGCCTTGCCTGTCGTAAGAGGCGACTAATGGATAGGAGTCGAGAGGTAGAGAGTGTGTGCGTGTGCGTGTGCGTGTGTGTGTGTGTTCGTGTGTGTGTGTGTGTGTGTCCGTTTGGCTTGCAGAGATAAAAACACGGCCGTGGCAAGAAGTCCCTGCCTGTCGTAAGAGGAGAATAATGGGTAGGAGTCGAGAGGTGAAGAGTGTATGTGTGTGTGCGTGTGTGCGTGCGTGTGTGAGTGTGTGTGTGTATGTATGTGTGTCAGTGTGTGTGTGTGTGTGTCCGGTCGGCTCGCAGAGATGAGAACACGGCGGTGGCAAGAAGGCACTGCCTGTCGTTAAGAGGCAACTAATGGGTAGGAGTCGAGAGGTGAAGAGTGTATGTGTGTGTGTGTGCGTGTGTGCGTGTGTGTGCGTGTGTGTGTGTATATGTTTGTGTCTGTTTGGCTTGCAGAGATAAGAATACGGCCGAGGCAAGAAGGCCCTGCCTCTTGTAAGGGGCGACTAATAAGTAGGAGTCGAGAGGTGAAGAGTGTATGTGTGTATGCGTGTGTGCGTGTGTGCGTGTGTGAGTATGTGTGTTTGTTAGTTCGGCCTGCAGAGATAAGAGCACAACCGAGGCAAGAAGGCCCTGCCTATCGTAAGAGGCGACTAATAGGTAGGAGTCGAGAGGTGAAGAGTGTATGTGTGTGTGTGCGTGTGTGCGTGTGTGTGCGTGTGAGAGTGCGTGTGTGTTTGAGTGTGTGTGTGTCCGTTCGGCTTGCAGAGATAAGAATACGGCCGAGGCAAGAAGGCCCTGCCTGTCGTAAGTGGCGACTAATTGGTAGGAGTCGAGAGGTGAAGAGTGTATGTGTGTGTGTGCGTGTGTGCGTGTGTGTGTGTGTGCGTGCGTGTGTGTGTGAGTGTGTGCGTCCGTTCGGCTTGCAGAGATAAGAATACGGCCGAGGCAAGAAGGCCCTGCCTGTCGTAAGTGGCGACTAATGGGTAGGAGTCGAGAGGTGAAGAGTGTATTTGTGTGTGTGTGTGTGTGCGTGTGTGTGCGTGTGTGCGTGCGTGTGTGTGTGAGTGTGAGTGTGTCCGTTCGGCTTGCAGAGATAAGAATACGGCCGCGGCAAGAAGACCCTGCCTGTCGTAAGTGGCGACTAATTGGTAGGAGTCGAGAGGTGAAGAGTGTATGTGTGTGTGTGCGTGTGTGCGTGTGTGTGCGTGTGTAAGTGTGTGTGTATGTGTGTGTGTCTGTTTGGCTTGCAAAAATAAGAATACGGCCGAGGCAAGAAGGCCCTGCCTGTCGTGAGAGGCGACTAATAGGTAGGATTAGAGAGGTGAAGAATGTATGTGTGTGCGTATGTGCGTGTTTGTGTGTGTGTGAGTGTATGTGTGTGTGCGTGTGTGCGTGCGTGTGTGCATGTGTGTGTGAGTGTGTGTGTGTATGTGTGTGTGTGTCCCTTCGCTCGCAGAGATAAGAAAAAAGCGGTGGCAAGAAGGCCATGCCTGTCGTAAGAGGCGACTAATGGATAGGAGTCGAGAGGTGGAGAGTGTGTGCGTGTGCGGGTGCGTGTGCGTGTGTGTGTGCGTGTGTGTGTGTCCGTTTGGCTTGAAGAGATAAGAACACGGCCGTGGCAAGAAGTCCCTGCCTGTCGTAAGAGGAGAATAATGGGTAGGAGTCGAGAGGTGAAGAGTGTATGTATGTGTGTGCGTGTGTGCGTGCGTGTGTGAGTGTGTGTGTATGTGTGTGTGTCAGTGTGTGTGTGTGTGTCCGGTCGGCTCGCAGAGATGAGAACACGGCCGTGGCAAGAAGGCACTGCCTGTCGTTAAGAGGCGACTAATGGGTAGGAGTCGAGAGGTGAAGAGTGTATGTGTGTTTGTGTGTGCGTGTGTGCGTGTGTGTGCGTGTGTGTGTGTGTATGTGTGTGTGTGTCTGTTTGGTTTGCAGAGATAAGAATACGGCCGAGGCAAGAAGGTCCTGCCTCTTGTAATGGGCGACTAATAAGTAGGAGTCGAGAGGTGAAGAGTGTATGTGTGTATGCGTGTGTGCGTGTGTGAGTATGTGTGTGTGTTAGTTCGGCTTGCAGAGATAAGAGCACAACCGAGGCAAGAAGGCCCTGCCTATCGTAAGAGGCGACTAATAGGTAGGAGTCGAGAGGTGAAGAGTGTATGTGTGTGTGTGCGTGTGTGCGTGTGTGTGCGTGTGAGCGTGCGTGTGTGTGTGAGTGTGTGTGTGTCCGTTCGGCTTGCAGAGATAAGAATACGGCCGAGGCAAGAAGGCCCTGCCTGTCGTAAGTGGCGACTAATTGGTAGGAGTCGAGAGGTGAAGAGTGCATGTGTGTGTGCGTGTGTGCGTGTGTGTGCGTGTGTGCGTGCGTCTGTGTTTGAGTGTGTGTGTGTCCGTTCGGCTTGCAGAGATAAGAATACGGCCGAGGCAAGAAGGCCCTGCCTGTCGTAAGTGGCGACTAATGGGTAGGAGTCGAGAGGTGAAGAGTGTATTTGTGTGTGTGTGTGTGCGTGTGTGTGCGTGTGTGCGTGCGTGTGTGTGTGAGTGTGTGTGTGTCCGTTTGGCTTGCAGAGATAAGAATACGGCCGAGGCAAGGAGGCCCTGCCTGTCGTAAGTGGCGACTAATTGGTAGGAGTCGAGAGGTGAAGAGTGTATGTGTGTGTGTGCGTGTGTGCGTGTGTGTGCGTGTGTAAGTGTGTGTGTATGTGTGTGTGTCTGTTTGGCTTGCAGAGATAAGAATACGGCCGAGGCAAGAAGGCCCTCTCTCTTGTAAGGGGCGACTAATAGTTAGGAGTCGAAAGGTGAATAGTGTATGTGTGTGTGTGTGTGTGCGTGTGTGGGTGTGTGTGTGTTTGTGCGTGTGTAAGTGTGTGTGTGTGTATGTATGTGTGTGTCCATTCGGCTCGCAGAGATTAGAATACGGCCGAGGCAAGAAGGCCATGCCTGTCGTAAGAGGCAACTAATGGGTAGGAGTCGAGAGGTGAAAAGTGTTTTTGTGTGTGTGCGTGTGTGTGCGTGTGTGCGTGCTTGTGTGTGTGAGTGTGTATGTGTCCGTTCGGCTTGCAGAGATAAGAATACGGCCGAGGCAAGAAGGCCTTGCCTGTCGTAAGAGGCGACTAATGGGGAGGAGTCGAGAGGTGAAGAGTGTATGTGTGTGTGTGCGTGTGTGTGCGTGTGTGAGTGTGTGTGTCCTGTCGGCTCGCAGTAATAAGGAAACGTCCGTGCCAAGAAGGCCCTGCCTGTCGTAAGCGGCGACTAATGCGTAGGAGTCGAGAGGTGAAGAGTGTATGTGTGTAAGTGCGTGTGTTTGTGTGTGTGCGTGTGTGAGTGTGTGAGTGTGACCGGTCGGCTCGCAGAGATAAGAACACGGCCGTGGCAAGAAGGCCCTGCCTGTCGTAAGAGGCGACTAATGGGTAGGAGTCGAGAGGTGTAGAGTGTATGTGTGTGTGAGTGTGCGTGTGTGTGCGTGTGTGAGTGTGTGTGTGTATTTGTGTGTGTGAGTGTGTGTGTGTCCAGTCGGCTCGCAGAGATAAGAACACGGCCGTGGCTAGAAGGCCCTGCCTGTCGTAAGAGGCGACTAATGGGTAGGAGTCGAGAGGTGAAGAGTGTATGTGTGTGTGAGTGTGCGTGTGTGCGTGTGTGTGCGTGTGTGAGTGTGTGTGTGTATTTGTGTGTGTGAGTGTGTGTGTCCAGTCGGCTCGCAGAGATAAGAACACGGCCGTGGCAAGAAGGCCCTGCCTGTCGTAAGAGGCGACTAATGGGTAGGAGTCGAGAGGTGTAGAGTGTATGTGTGTGTGAGTGTGCGTGTGTGTGCGTGTGTGAGTGTGTGTGTGTATTTGTGTGTGTGAGTGTGTGTGTGTCCAGTCGGCTCGCAGAGATAAGAACACGGCCGTGGCTAGAAGGCCCTGCCTGTCGTAAGAGGCGACTAATGGGTAGGAGTCGAGAGGTGAAGAGTGTATGTGTGTGTGAGTGTGCGTGTGTGCGTGTGTGTGCGTGTGTGAGTGTGTGTGTGTATTTGTGTGTGTGAGTGTGTGTGTCCAGTCGGCTCGCAGAGATAAGAACACGGCCGTGGCAAGAAGGCCCTGCCTATCGTAAGAGGCGACTAATAGGTAGGATTCGAGAGGTGAAGAATGTATGTGTGTGTGCGTGTGTGCGTGTTTGTGTGTGTGTGAGTGTATGTGTGTGTGCGTGTGTGCGTGCGTGTGTGAGTATGTGTGTGTGTATGTGTGTGTGTGTGTATGTGTGTGTATGTGTGTGTGTATCCCTTCGGCTCGCAGAGATAAGAATACGTCCGTGGCAGGAAGGCCATGCTTGCTGTAAGGAGCGACTAATGGGTAGTAGTCGATAAGTGAAGCGTGTATGTGTGTGTGTGTATGTGTGCAAGTGTGTGTGTGTCCGTTCGGCTCGCTAAGATAGGTATACATCCGTGGCAAGAAGGCCCTGCCTGTCTTAAGAGGCGACTAATAGATAGGAATCGAGAGGTGGAGAGTGCGTGCGTGAGCGTGTACGTGTGTGTGCGTGTGTAAGTGTGTGTGTATGTGTGTGTGTATGTGTGTGTGTCTGTTTGGCTTGCAGAGATAAGAATACGGCCAAGGCAAGAAGGCCCTGCCTCTTGTAATGGGCGACTAATAAGTCGGAGTCGAGAGGTGAAGAGTGTATGTGTGTGTGCGTGTGTGCGTGTTTGTGTGTGTGTGAGTGTATGTGTGTGTGTGCGTGTGTGCGTACGTGTGTGCGTGTGTGAGTATGTGTGTGTGTTAGTTCGGCTTGCAGAAATAAGAACACGACCGAGGCAAGAAGGCCCTGCCTAACGTAAGAGGCAGCTAATAGGTAGAAGTCGAGAGGTGAAGAGTGTATGTGTGTGTGCGTGTGTGCGTGTGTGTGTGAGTACGTGTGTGTGTATGTGTGTGTGTGTATCCCTTCGGCTCGCAGAGATAAGAATACGTCTGTGGCAAGAAGGCCATGCTTGCTGTAAGGAGCGACTAATTGGTAGGAGTCGAGAGGTGAAGCGTGTATGTGTGTGTGTGTGTGTGTGTGTGTGTGTGTGTGTGTGTGTGTGCAAGTGTGTGTGTGTGTCCGTTCGGCTCGCAGAGATAGGAATACGTCTGTGGCAAGAAGGCCCTGCCTGTCTTAAGAGGCGACTAATGGATAGGAGTCGAGAGGTGGAGAGTGTGTGCGTGTGCGTGTGCGTGTGTGCGTGTATGCCTGTGTGCGTGTGTTTGTGTGTGCGTGTGTGTGTGTGTCCGTTCGGCTTGCAGAAATAAGAACACGTTTGTGGCAAGAAGGCCCTGCCTGTCGTAAGAGGCGTGTGCGTGTGTGTGCGTGTGTAAGTGTGTGTGTATGTGTGTGTGTCTGTTTGGCTTGCAAAAATAAGAATACGGCCGAGGCAAGAAGGCCCTGCCTCTTGTATGGGGCGACTAATAGGTAGGAGTCGAGAGGTGAAGAGTGTATGTGTGTGTGTGCGTGTGTGCGTGTGTGTGTGCGTGTGTGAGTGTGTGTGTCCGGTCGGCTCGCAGAGATAAGAACACGGCCGTGGCAAGAAGGCCCTGCCTGTCGTAAGCGGTGACTAATGGGTAGAAGTCGAGAGGTGAAGAGTGTATGTGTGTGTGTGCGTGTGTGCGTGTGTGTGCTTGTGTGAGTGTGTGTGTGTGTCCTGTCGGCTCGCAGAGATAAGACCACGGCCGTGGCAAGAAGGCCCTGCCTGTCGTAAGAGGCGACTAATGGGTAGGAGTCGAGAGGTGAAGAGTGTATGTGTGTGTGTGTGTGCGTGTGTGCGTGTGTGTGCGTGTGTGAGTGTGTGTGTATTTGTGTGTGTGAGTTTGTGTGTGTCCAGTAGGCTCGCAGAGATAAGAACACGGCCGTGGAAAGAAGGCCCTGCCTGTCGTAAGAGGCGACTAATGGGTAGGAGTCGAGTGGTGAAGAGTGTATATGTGTGTGTGTGCGTGTGTGCGTGTGTGTGCGTGTGTGATTGTGTGTGTATGTTTGTGTGTCCGTTTGGCTTGCAGAGATGAGAATACGGCCAAGCCAAGAAGACCCTGCCTTTTGTAAGGGGCGACTAATAGGTAGGAGACGAGAGGTGAAGAGTGTATGTGTGTATGCGTGTGTGCGTGTGTGTGTGCGTATGTGAGTATGTGTGTGTGTCCGTTTGGCTTGCAGAGATAAGAATACGGCCGAGGCAAGAAGGCCCTGCCTCTTGTAAGGGGCGACTAATAGGTAGGAGTCGAGAGGTGAAGAGTGTATGTGTGTGTGCGTGTGTGTGTGTGAGTGTATGTGTGTGTGCGTGTGTGATCGTGTGTGTGTGTGTGTGTGTGAGAGTGTGTGTGTGTATGTTTGTGTGTGTGTCCCTTCGGCCCGCAGAGATAAGAAAACAGCGGTGGCAAGAAGGACATGCCTGTCGTAAGGGGCGACTAATGGGTAGGAGTCGAGAGGTGAAGAGTGTATGTGTGCGTGCATGTGTACGTGTGTGTGTGAGTGTGTGTGTATGTGTATGTGTGTCCCTTCGGCTCGCAGAGATAAGAAATTAGCGGTTTCAAGAAGGCCATGCCTGTCGTAAGAGGTGACTAATGGGTAGGAGTCGAGAGGTGAAAAGTGTATGTGTGTGTGTATGCGTGTGTAAGTGTGTGCGTGTGTGCGTGCATGTGTGAGTGTGTGTGTGTGTATGTGTGTGTGTGAGTGTGTGTGTCCGGTTGGCTCGCAGGGATAAGAACACGGCCGTGTCAAGAAGGCCCTGCCTGTCGTAAGAGGCGACTAATGGGTAGGAGTCGAGAGGTGAAGAGTGTATGTGTGCGTGCGTGTGTGTGTGAGTGTGTCTGTTTGGCTTGCAGAAATAAGAATACGGCCGAGGCAAGAAGGCCCTGCCTCTTGTATGGGGCGACTAATAGGTAGGAGTCGAGAGGTGAAGAGTGTATGTGTGTGTGAGTGTGCGTGTGTGCGTGCGTGTGCGTGTGTGAGTATGTGTGTGTGTCCGTTCGGCTTGCAGAGATAAGAACACGGCCAAGGCAAGAAGGCCCTGCCTGTCGTAAGAGGCGACTAATAGGTAGGAGTCAAGAGGTGAAGAATGTATGTGTGTGTGCGTGTGTACGTGTTTGTGTGTGTGTGAGTGTATGTGTGTGTGCGTGTGTGCGTGCGTGTGTGCGTGTGTGAGTATGTGTGTGTGTGTCCGTTCGTCTTGCAGAAATAAGAACACGGCCGAGGCAAGAAGGCCCTGCCTGTCGTGAGAGGCGACTAATAGGTAGGATTAGAGAGGTGAAGAATGTATGTGTGTGTGCGTGTGTGCGTGTTTGTGTGTGTGTGAGTGTATGTGTGTGTGCGTGTATGCGTGCGTGTGTGCGTGTGTGTGTGTGAGTGTGTGTGTGTGTGTATGTGTGTGTGTGTATTTGTGTGTGTGAGTGTGTGTGTCCAGTCGGCTCGCAGAGATAAGAACACGGCCGTGGCAAGAAGGCCCTGCCCGTCGTAAGAGGCGTGTGCGTGTTTGTGCGTGTGTAAGAGTGTGTGTATGTGTGTGTGTCTGGCTTGCAGAAATAAGAATACGGCCGAGGCAAGAAGGCCCTGCCTCTTTTATGGGGCGACTAATAGGTAGGAGTCGAGAGGTGAATAGTGTATGTGTGTGTGTGCGTGTGTGGGTGTGTGTGTGTTTGTGCGTGTGTAAGTGTGTGCGTATGTATGTGTGTGTCCATTCGGCTCGCAGAGATTAGAATACGGCCGAGGCAAGAAGGCCATGCCTGTCGTAAGAGGCGACTAATTGGTAGGAGTCGAGAGGTGAAGAGTGTATGTGTGTGTGTGCGTGTGTGCATGTGTGTGTGCGTGTGTGAGTGTGTGTGTGTCCGGTCGGCTCGCAGAGATAAGAACACGTCCGTGCCAAGAAGGCCCTGCCTGTCGTAAGCGGTGACTAATGGGTAGGAGTCGAGAGGTGAAGAGTGTATGTGTGTGTGTGTGTGCGTATGTGCGTGTGTTTGCGTGTGTGAGTGTGTGTGTATTTGTGTGTGTGAGTGTGTGCGTGTCCAGTAGGATCGCAGAGATGAGAACACGGCCGTGGCAAGAAGGCCCTGCCTGTCGTAAGAGGCGACTAATAGGTAAGAGTCGAGTGGTGAAGAGTGTATATGTGTGTGTGTGCGTGTGTGCGTGTGTGTGCGTGTGTGAGTGTGTGTGTATGTTTGTGTGTCCGTTTGGCTTGCAGAGATAAGAATACGGCCAAGGCAAGAAGACCCTGCCTTTTGTAAGGGGCGACTAATAGGTAGGAGACGAGAGGTGAAGAGTGTATGTGTGTATGCGTGTGTGTGTGTGTGTGTGCGTGTGTGAGTATGTGTGTGTGTCCGTTTGGCTTGCAGAGATAAGAATACGGCCGAGGCAAGAACTGCCTCTTGTAAGGGGCGACTAATAGGTAGGAATCGAGAGGTGAAGAGTGTATGTGTGTGTGCGTGTGTGCGTGTGTGTGTGTGAGTGTATGTGTATGTGCCTGTGTGCGTGCGTGTGTGTGTGTCCGTGAGTGTGTGTGTGTGTATGTGTGTCCCTTTGGCTCGCAGAGAAAAGAAAACAGCGGTGGCAAGATTGCCATGCCTGTCGTAAGAGGTGACTAATGGGTAGGAGTCGAGAGGTGAAGAGTGTATGTGTGTGTGTGCGTGTGTGTGTGTGTGTTTGTGCGTTTGTTGGTGTGTGTGTGTATGTAAGTGTCCGTTCGGCTCGCAGAGATTAGAATACGCTCGAGGCAAGAAGGACATGCCAGTCGTAAAAGGCGACTAATGGGTAGGAGTCGAGAGGTGAAGAGTGTGTTTGTGTGTGTGTGTGCGTGTGTGCGTGCGTGTGTGTGTGACTGTGTGTATCCGTTCGGATTGCAGAGATAAGAATACGGCCGGGGCAAGAAGGCCCTGCCTCTCGTAAGAGGCGACCAAAAGGGAGGAGTCGAGAGGTGAATAGTGTATGTATGTGTGTGTGACTGTGTGTGTGTCCGCTCGGCTCGCAGAGATAAAAATACAGCCGTGGCAAGAAGGCCCTGAATGTCGTAACGGGCGACTAATGGGTAGGAGTCGAGAGGTGAAGCGTGTATGTGTGTGTGTGTGTGCGAGTGTGTGTGTGTGTGTCCGTTCGGCTCGCAGAGGTAAGAATACGTCCGTGGCAAAAAGGCCCTGCCGCTTGAAAGGAGCGACTAATAAGAAGGAGTCGAGAGGTGAAGAGTGTATGTGTGTGTATGTGTGTGTGCGTGCGTGTGTATGTTTGTGTGTCCGTTTGGCATGCAGAGATAAGAATACGGCCGAGGCAAAAAGGCCCTGCCGCTTGTAAGGAGCGACTAATAAGTAGGAGTCGAGAGGTGAAGAGTGTATGTGTGTGTGCGTGTGTGTGTGCGTGTGTGAGTTTGTGTGTGTGTTAGTTTGGCCTGCAGAGATAAGAACACGACGGAGGCAAGAAGGCCCTGCCTATCGTAAACGGCGACTAATAGGTAGGAGTCGAGAGGTGAAGAGTGTATGTGTGTGTGCGTGTGTGCATGTGTGTGTGCGTGTGTGTGTGTGAGTGTATGTGTGTGTTCGTGTGAGCGTGCGTGTGTGCGTGTGCGTCTGTGTTGATGTTTGTGAGTGTGTGTGTGTGTGTGTGTGTGTGTGCGTGCGTGTGTGTGTGTGAGTGTGTGTATCCCTACGGCTCGCAGAGATAAGAATACGGCCGTGGTAAGAAGGCCATGCCTGCTGTAAGGAGCGACTAATGGGTAGGAGTCGCGAGTTGAAGAGTGTACCTGTGTGTGAGTGTGTGTGTGTGCGTGTGTGAGTGTATGTGTGTGTGTGTCCGTTCGGCTTGCAGAGATAAGAATACAGCCGTAGCAAGAAGGCCCTGCCTGTCGTAAGAGGCGACTAATGGGTAGGAGTCGAGAGGTGGAGAGTGTAGGTATGTGCATGTGTGCGTGTGTGCGCGTGTGTGTGTGCGTGTGTGTATGTGTGTGTGTCCCTTCGGCTTACAGAGATAAGAATTCGGTCGTGGCAAGAAGGCCATGCCTGTCGTAAGAGGCGACTAATATGTAGGAATCGAGAGGTGAAGAGTGTATGTGTTCGTGTGTGTGTGTGTGAGTATGTGTGTGTGTATGTGTATGTGTGTGTGTGTCCCTTCGGCTTACAGAGATAAGAATTCGGTCGTGGCAAGAAGGCCATGCCTGCTGTAAGGAGCGACTAATGGGTAGGAGTCGATAGGTGAAGAGTGAACGTGTGTGTAAGTGTGTGTGCATGTATGTGTGTCCGTTCGGCTTGCAGAGATAAGAATACAGCGAGGCAAGAAGGCCCTGCCTGTCGTAAGGGGCGAGTAATAGGTAGGAGTCGTGAGGTGAAGAGTGTAGGTGTCTGTGTGTCCGTGTGTGTGAGTGTGTGTGTGTGTCCGTTCGGCTCGCAGAGATAAGAATACGGCGGTGACAAGAAGGCCCTGCCTGTCGTAAGGGGCGAGTAATAGGTAAGAGTCGAGAGGTGAATAGTGTAGGTGTGTGTGTGTGTGTGAGTGTGTATGTGTGTCTGTATGCAAGAAGGCCATGCCTGTCGTAAGAGGCAACTAATGGGTAGGAGTCGAGAGGTGAAGAGTGTATGTGTGCTTGTGTGTGTGTGTGTTCGTGTGTGCGTGTGTGTGTGTGAGCATGTGTGTGTGTATATGTGTATGTGTGTGTGTTGGTCCCTTCTGCTCGCAGATATAAGAATACGGCCGTGGCAAGAAGGCCATGCCTGCTGTAAGGAGCGACTAATGGGTAGGAGTCGAGAGGTAAAGAGTGTACGTGTGTGTGTGCGTGTGTTCGTGTGTGAGTGTGTTTGTGTGTGCGTGTGTGTGTGTGTGTTCGTGTGAACGTGTGTGTGTGTGCGAGTGTATGTATGTGTGTCCGTTCGGCTTGCAGAGATAAGAATACGTCCGTGGCAAGAAGGCCCTGCCTGTCTTAAGAGGCGACTAATGGATAGGAGTCGAGAAATGGAGAGTGTGTGCGTGTGCGTGTGCGTGTGCGTGGGTGCGTGTGTGTGTGTGTGCGTGTGTGCGTGCGTGTGTGTGTGAGTGTGTGTGTGAGTGTGTGTGTCCGTTCGGCACACAGAGATGAGAACTCGACTGTGGCAAGTAGTCCCTGCCTGTTGTAAGAGGCGACTAATGGGTAGGAGTCGAAAGGTGAAGAGTGTATGTGTGTGTGCGAACGTGCGTGTGTGCGAACGTGCGTGTGTGTGTGTGTGTTTGTCCGCTCGGCTTCCAGAGATAAGAATACGGCCGTACTGTCGTAAGAGGCGACTAATGGTGTCGGAGTCAAGAGGTAAGTAGTGTATGTGTGTGTGTGTGCGTGTGTGTATGTGCGTGTGTGACTGTGTGTGTGTGTGTGTCCTTCGGCTCGCAGAGAAAAGAATACGGCCATGGCAAGAAGGCCCTGCCTGTCGTAAGAGGCGACTAATGAGTAGGAGTCGAGAGGTGAACAGTTTATATGTGTGTGTGTGCGTGTGTGTGTGCGTGTGTGTGTGCGTGTGTGTGCGTGAGTGTGTGTGTGTATGTGTGTGTGTTCATGTGTGCGTGTGTGTGTGTGTGTGTGAGGGTATGTGTGTGTGTATGTGTATGTGTGTGTGTATGTCCCTTCGGCTCGCAGAGATAAGAACACGGCCGTGGCAAGAAGGCCCTGCCTGTCGTAAGAGGCGACTAATGAGTAGGAGTCGCGAGATGGAGAGTGTATGTATGTGCGTGTGTGCGTGTGTGTGTGCGTGTATGTGTGTATGTGTGTGTGTCCTTCGGCTCGCAGAGATAAGATTACAGCCGTGGCAAGAAGGCCATGCTTATCGTAAGAGGCGACTAATAGGTAGGAGTCGAGAGGTGAAGAGTTTATGTGTGTGTGCGTGTGTGAGTGTGTGTGTATGTATGTGTGTCCGTTCGGCTTGCAGAGATAAGAATACAGCCGTGGCAAGAAGGCCATGCCTGTCGTAAGAGGCGACTAATGGGTAGAAGTCGAGAGGTAAAGAGTGTGCGTGTGTGTGTGTATGAGTGTGTGTGTGTGTCCCTTCGGCTCGCAGAGATAAGAATACGGCCGTGGCAAGAAGGCCATGCCTGCTGTAATGAGCGACTAATGGGTAGGAGTCGAGAGGTAAAGAATGTATGTGTGTGTGCGTGTGTGCGTGCGTGTGTGTGTGTGTGTTTGTGAGTGTGTGCGTGTGCGTGTGCGTGGGTGCGTGTGTGTGTGCGTGTGTGCGTGCGTGTGTGTGTGAGTGTGTGTGTGTCCGTTCGGCTCGCAGAGATAAGAACACGGCCGTGGCAAGAAGTTGCTGAATGTCGTAAGAGGCGACTAATGGGTAGGAGTCGAGAGGTGAAGCGTGTATGTATGTGTATGTGTGTGTGCGAGTGTGT
>NW_027311889.1:1682500-1685000 GCF_040954645.1 Diabrotica undecimpunctata | reverse complement strand
TGTGCGTGTGCGTGTGCGTGTGTGCGTGTGCGTGTGAGTGTGTGTGTGTGCGTATGTGTGTGTGTGTCCCTTCGGCTAGCAGAGATAAGAAAACAGCCGTGGTAAGAAGGCCATGCAAATCGTACGGGGCGACTAATGGGTAGGAGTCGAGAGCAGAAGAGTGTATTGTGTGCGTGCGTGTGTGCGTGTGTGTGTGTGAGTGTGTGTGTATGTGTGTGTGTGTGTGTCCCTTCGGCTCGCGGAGATAAGAAAACAGCGGTGGCAAGAAGGCCATGCCTGTCGTAAGGGGCGACTAATGGGTAGGAGTCAAGAGGTGAAGAGTGTATGTGTGTGTCTGTTCGGCTCGCAGAGATTAGAATACGGCCGAGGCAATAAGTTCATGCCTGTCGTAAGAGGCAAGAAGGCCCTGCCTGTCTTAAGAGGCGACTAATGGATAGGAGTCGAGAGGTGGAGAGTGTGTGCGTGTTCGTGTACGTGTGCGTGTGTGCGTGTGTGCCTGTGTGCGTGTGTTTGTGTGTGCGTGTGTGTGTGTGTACGTTCGGCTCACAGAGATAAGAATACGTCCGTGGCAAGAAGGCCCTGCCTGTCTTAAGAGGCGACTAATGGATAGGAATCGAGAGGTGGAGAGTGTGTGCGTGTCTGTTTGTGTGTGTGCGTTTGTGCCTGTGTGCGTGTGTTTGTGTGTGCGTGTGTGTGTGTGTCCGGTCGGCTCGCTGAAATGAGAACACGGCCGTGGCAAGAAGGCCCTGCCTGTCGTAAGAGGCGACTAATGGGGAAGCAGTCGAGAGGTGAAGAGGGTATGTGTGCTTGCGTGTGTGTGTGTGTGTGTGAGTGTGTGTGTGTCCGTTCGGCTCGCAGAGATAAGAATGCGTTCGTGGCAAGAATGCCCTGCCTGTCTTAAGAGGCGACTAATGGATAGGAATCGAGAGGTGGAGAGTGTGTGCGTGTGCGTATGCGTGTGCGTGTGTGCGTGTGTGGATGTGTGTCTGTGTGCGTGTGTTTGTGTGTGCGTGCGTGTGTGTCCGTTCGGCTTGCAGAGATAAGAACACGGCCGTGGCAAAATCCCTGCCTGTCGTAAGAGGAGAATAATGGGTAGAAGTCTAGAGGTGAATACTGTATGTGTGCTTGCGTGTGTGTGTGTGTGAGTGTGGATGTGTGTCCGTTCGGCTCGCAGAGATAAGAAAACGGCCGTGGCAAGAAGTCCCTGAATGTCGTAAGAGTCGACTAATGGGTAGGAGTCTAGAGGTGAAGCGTGTATGTGTGTGTGTGTGCGAGTGTATGTATGTGTGTCCGTTCGGCTTGCAGAGATAAGAATACGTCCGTGGCAAGAAGGCCCTGCCTGTCTTAAGAGGCGACTAATGGATAGGAGTCGAGAGGTTGAGAGTGTGTGCGTGTGCGTGTGCGTGTGCGTGTGCGTGGGTGCGTGTGTGTGTGTGTGTGCGTGTGTGCGTGCGTGTGTGTGTGGCACACACGCACACACGCAAGAACTCGACTGTGGCAAGTAGTCCCTGCCTATTGTAAGAGGAGAATAATGGGTAGGAGTCGAGAGGTGAAGAGTGTATGTGTGTGTGTGTGTGTGCGTGTGTGCGTGTGTGTGTGCGTGTGTGAGTGTGTGTGTATGTGTGTGTGTCCGTCTGGCTTGCAGAGGTAAGAATACGGCAAAGGCAAGAAGACCCTACCAGTTTTTAGGGGCGACTAATAGGTAGGAGTCGAGAGGTGAAGAGTGTATGTGTGTGTGTGCGTGTGTGCGTGTGTGTGTGCGTGTGTGAGTATGTGTGTGTGTCCGTTCGGCTTGCAGAGATAAGAACACGGCCGTGGCAAGAAGTCCCTGCCTGTCGTAAGAGGAGAATAATGGGTAGGAGTCGAGAGGTGAAGAGTGTATGTGTGTGTGTGTGTGTGTGTGCGTGTGTGCGTGTGTGGGCGTGTGTGAGTGTGTGTGTATGTGTGTGTCCGTTTGGCTTGCAGAGATAAGAATACGGCCGAGGCCAGAAGGCCCTGCCTCTTGTAAGGGTCGACTAATAAGTAGGAGTCGAGAGGTGAAGAGTGTATGTGTGTGTGTGCGTGTGTGCGTGTGTGTGTGCGTGTGTGTGTGCGTGTGTGAGTATGTGTGTGTGTTAGTTTGGCTTTTAGAGATGAGAACACGACCGCGGCAAGAAGGCCCTGCTTATCGTAAGAGGCGATTAAAAGGTAGGAGTCGAGAGGTGAAGAGTGTATGTGTGTGTGCGTGTGTGCGTGTGTGTGTGTTTGTGCGTGTGTGAGTGTGTGTGTATGAGTGTGTGTGTCCGTTCGGCTTGCAGAGATATGAATACGGCCGGGGCAAAAAGGCCCTGCCTCTTGTAAGAGGCGACCAAAAGGAAGGAGTCGAGAGGTGAATAGTGTATGTGTGTGTGTGACTGTGTGTTTTTGTCCGCTCGGCTCGCAGAGATAAGATTACGGCCGTGGCAAGAAGGCCCTGCCTGTCTTAAGAGGCGGCTAATGGATAGGTGTCGAGAGGTGGAGA